>NW_026015030.1:0-225579 GCF_020379485.1 Brassica napus
GCTATCCCACTTTCAAATCAGTGTTGATTGAGTTGATTATATTGGTATGGAGAGAAGAGGAGTGAAGAGAGAAGAGATGGAGAAGCTTAGGGGGTTTTTTGTGATGTGAATCGGTACGACGTCCGTACAAGGGCCGTACATGGCCGTTACCGTCCGTACCAAAGGCCTCGACCAAAACTTACAAACTCGACCAAGTGAAAGGTAAAAACAAGGGAGGGTTACTTGGGGCCTTAAGGAGAAGGGTTAGAACCGTTGAGTGGATAAGGGAGAGCGTGCCAGGCTGGAACAGGCTGTAAAGAGGCAAAGCGTGTGAGCCTTACCATCCAATCATCCGGAAAGCAACTTGACTCTACATGCTTCAATAGTGCCCATTTCGCCTCTTGTACCCCTAATGTCTTCTATATAAATATGTAACCTCACTCATTAATAAGATCAGCTAGTTCGAGTCTCTCTAATCTCTTAGACTATGGTTTTCTCTTAGACACTAAACGGCTCTTCCTAGTCTCTTAATCTTTCACAACTTCTCTTAAATCACTTCCTAAACACTCTCTTTACTCTAATCACTCTAAAGATCTCTTATCTCATAGGTATCAGAGCCAGGTTCATTTGAATCTGGGTTTGATCTTTAGAGAGTTACAAGCTGGAACGTCTTTGAAGCTACACGCGAGTAGTCTTAAGGTGTTGAAGCTGTGGTTCGTTCTAGTTGAAGCTGTGCTACGTTCTGTGGGTTTGCGTGATTCTAGACTCAAGGTTGGTGTGTACAAGATCCAAGATACAAGTTTTCAAGTCAAGAACAAAGATGGAACAGGGGATGAACATGAGGATGAAGGTAGCGGTTACTTTCAAAAGGTAGCAACTACCTTGTGTGGTCTCGGATGGTGAAGACTGCGGTGGGAAGTAAGGGTTTGTGGGGGCACATCACAACAGGGGAGGCTCCGAAACTCATTACTCAGGAGGAGATCAAGAGAGGTCTCCAATGAAGCGGCTGTGGAGAAATGGCAACAAGAACATGCTGGTGATGACGGTTCTACACGCACCGTCCTGACCCAGCATCTTGGATCGATGCCTACAGCTACTGTGAATCAGCCAAGGAGCTGTGGACACGCTGAAGATGTTTATGGGAACATTTCCAACCTCAGCCGTGTGTTTGAAGTGAAGCTAGCGATCAACCGTCTGGCACAGAGGACATGGAGTTCACTAAGCACTTGGGGAGGTTCAGGTCCTTATGGTCAGAGCTGGAGATGCTGAGGCCGAGCACAACTGATCCAGATCAGTTGAATGAGAGGCGCGAGCAAGACAAGGTCTTTGGTCTGCTTCTCACACTGAACCCGGCCTACACCCAGCTCATCCAGCACATGTTAAGGTCACAAGCTTCCGGACCTTGAGGAGGTGTGTGCACAAATCCAAAGGGAGCAGGATCTATGGGTTTGTTTGGAGGAAAGGGGGAGCTCTCTCTTTGCCACAAGCAGCTCATGAGGATTCAACCGAGGCTCCACAAGCAAACAAGGCGGCTCACGGAAGTACGAGGACAGGAAGTTCAATGGCAACTGTGATCATTGCAAGAAGCATGGTCATAAGAAGAGCCAATGCTGGATACTGCACCCACACCTCAAGCCGGCCAAGTTCATGAAGGAGCGTGAGGGAGGGCAATGTGACTGAAGGTTCAAGTGGAGCTGGCACCAGCAAGATCAGTGAAGTGGATGGGCTTGGAGGCAATGATGGGAATGGGAAGTCTCTGTGGCTTACACAGGCGCTTCAAGCTCCCGCAGCAATGATGACTACATCAAGAGATCAGACCTTGATGCCCTCTTCAAAATGCTAAAGGAAAACGGTAACACTTACGGTTATTCCTTTGGAGCTTCTATGATTGCATATAAGGATGATCACTTGATTAGAGAACTAGTAGAACGGTTAGAAGCTAGGAATGGGTATAGACTGCTTACATTGCTAGAACTGATAAGATGCCCATCACTTAGTAATCTATGCCATAATGCTAAACGAGTAAGTAAACCATTGATTGTTGATTCTGGTGCATCACATCATATGATAAGTGATGAAAACTTGATTAAGGATATAGAACCTACACATGGTCATGTGATGATGAGCAAATGGGGATAAGATACCCATTAGAGGAATAGGAAAGCTTAAGCTGTTTAACAAAGAATCTAGAGCTTTTTACATGCCTGAATTCACATCAAACCTATTATCAGTGAAGAAATGTACTAATGATTTACAATGCAATGTTATCTTTAGTCCTAATGATGTGAAGTTTCAGGATATTGAGAGCAGCAGATTGATTGGGAAAGGGGTGACTAAGGGAGATCTCTATATGCTTGAAGAACTCACTTCTGTTCCTGATTATAGTTGCTCGTTTACTTCTGCTTCTTTGTTGAATAAAATGCATTGTGGCATGCTAGAGTAGGACACCCTCATGTTAAAGCTTTGAACTTAATGGTACCAGGTGTTGTGTTTGAGAACAAGGATTGTGAAGCTTGTATTTTAGGCAAGCATTGTAGAACTGTGTTTCAAAAGTCTACTACCGTTTATGATAATTGCTTTGATCTAATTCACTCTGATGTGTGGACTGCCCCTTGCCTATCTAGAGATAGTTATAAGTACTTTGTCACATTCATTGATGAAAAATCCAAATACACCTGGTTAACCTTAATTCAGACCAAGATAGGGTACTTGATGCATTTAGGAACTTTCAAACTTATGTAACTAACCATTATCATGCTAAGATTAAAATTTTGAGATCAGATAATGGAGGGGAGTACACGAGTCATGCATTCAAGCAACACCTATCACAACATGGGATCCTACATCAAACAAGCTGTCCTTATACTCCACAGCAAAATGGAGTAGCTGAGAGGAAGAATAGGCATCTCATGGAAGTGGCAAGGTCACTTATGTTTCAGAGTAATGTTCCAAAGAGATTTTGGAGTGATGCGGTTGCCACTGCTTGTTACCTAATAAACAGAACCCCAACCAAAGTTCTGAATGAGAAGGCTCCATTTGAAGTTCTGAACAGGTACAAGCCAGCTCTTGATTATTTGCGAGTCTTTGGGTGCCTTGTTGAGTTGAGTTAAGCATATAAGTGAGAAGAGAAGAGGAGTTGAGGAGATGAAGAGATGAGGCAGAGTGGAGTTTAGAGAGAGTATGTGATACAAGCCTAAGCTATCAAAGGCTGTACGTTCCCAAGCAAGAGAGAGAAGGAGCCGATCTAACACAAGGGTGATCCGGATGGACTGATCTAATCAACCAAGGGATCTGAACTGGAACTGTATGATGGGATGAAGTGCACCACACGAGAGATGGGAGGCTCGTGATACAACACAAGGTTCCTCTAGGCCGTGGAGGTGCTGGTCTCACAAGGCAAAGAGAAGGAGGCGAGTTCTAGCTTGAGAGCTCTAGGGTTTTCTTTAGAAGAAAAGTTTATGATTATTCAAAGTCTGCCCCAAAAGTGGGCTTGCGAAAACATATAAATAGGACTAAGGGAACAGGCTCCACTTAAGTCACGAAAGTACAAATAAGGAAACAAACTATAATGTAAAACATGAAATAAGGTCATGAGGCTTCTTAGCCTTGGATCGAACTTGGCACTTAGGATAAGTGTGAAGCAAGTTGTGGCCTCGTTAAAAACCTTCCCTGGAAAACCCATTTGGGACAAAACCAAGAGTAAGGGAAAAAGAGCACACACAAAGAGCTTGGCCTAGCTGCTAGATTCGTCCAAGAGACTTGCTAGGCAAGTTGATCTTCCATGGTAATGATCATCAGGTTGGTGTGGCATTGCTCCGGGATGAATGGCCACATATCCTCACTTGATGCTTGCTTCTCCTTAACCGGTTCTGCACCCTTTAGTTCATCTTGCTTCAAGCTTGGTTCATCAGCCAGTTTAACCTGTCCAAGATCAGAAGCAAGTATCATGCTCTCATTAAATTTATGTTGAAGAACCTTAGCTCTTTGTCTAGTGATAGCTCCCTTGAATACGGTTGGTACTGGCACTTCTTGGACTGTCTCTGATTTGGTTATGTTGCTGATCATGTCCTGGATATCAGGTTCAGTTAAGTCTGGTTCCGGCTCTGGTTGAATGTCCTCATCATTCCCTCCCTCTTCAAAAGGTTTTGACCTCAAAACTGGTTCATCTGCAAAACAAGGAGATAGATCAGTAACATTGAAAGTAGAAGACACATTCAACTCACCTGGCAGATCAAGACGGTAGGCATTGTTGTTGATCCTCTCAACAACTTGAAATGGGCCGTCCCCTCTTGGCTTCAGCTTGGAACTTCTCTGGTTAGGAAACCTTTCTTGCCGCATGTGTAACCAAACCCACTCCCCTGGTTCAAATACAATGTCCTTGCGGCCCTTGTTGGCATGTTTAGTGTACTGCTCAGTCCTCTTCTCTAAATTCTCTTGAACCTTCTGATGGAGTTCTTTGACATAAGCAGCTTTAGCTTCCCCGGTAAGACTGACAACTTCAGCTGGAGGTAATGGTTTAAGATCCAAAGGGGTTTTCGGGTTGAACCCATAGGCTGCCTCAAAGGGGGACATCTTAGTGGCTGAATGCTGAGCTCGGTTGTATGCAAATTCGATGAATGGAATACAATCAACCCAATTCTTCATGTTCTTCCCAATGGTTGCCCTAAGCAGTGTAGAGAGCGTCCTATTGACAACTTCAGTCTGCCCATCAGTTTGGGGATGGCAAGTAGTAGAGAATAGCAACTTTGTACCCAACTTCTTCCATAGTGTTCTCCAAAAGTGGCTGAGGAACTTGGTGTCTCGGTCAGATACAATAGTCCTTGGCACCCCATGTAAGCGCACCACCTCCTTAAAGAACAGATCAGCAGTTTTGGACGCATCATTCACCTTGGCACAAGGTATGAAGTGTGCCATTTTGGAGAATCTGTCCACGACAACAAAGATTGAATCCTTGTGATGAATTTTTGGTAATCCTAGGACAAAATCCATGGAGATGTCTACCCAAGGAGCTGTAGGAATCGGCAGTGGCATGTAAAGGCCATGAGGCTGGACTCTAGACTTAGCCTTCTTGCAAGTCACACATCTGGCGCAATGAGATTCTACTGATTTCTTAAGATGCGGCCAATAGAAATGTTCCCTGACCACAGCAAGTGTCTTATCTACTCCAAAGTGACCCATGAGCCCTCCTCCGTGAGCCTCTCTAGTGATTAGATCTCTCAAGGAGCATTGAGGAATGCATAATCTCCTGCCCTTGAAAAGAAATCCATCATGCAAGTAGAACTTTCCTTGTGGTCCTTTGGTGCAACTTGAGTAGATAGCAGTAAGATCCGGATCTTCTCCGTACAAACTTTTGATGAACTCAAATCCCAACACCTTTGCTTCCATGGTGGCAATCAAAGCATATCTCCTGGAGAGGGCATCTGCTACAATGTTCTCCTTGCCCTTCTTATACTTGATAATGTAGGGAAATGTCTCAATAAACTCTAACCAGCGAGCATGTCTCCTTTTGAGATTGGTTTGCCCTCTTAGATGTTTAAGGGTTTCATGGTCAGTGTGTACCACGAATTCTTTAGACAGCAGGTAGTGCTGCCATGTCTCCAAAGCTCTCACTAAGGCATACAACTCTTTATCATAGGTCGGATAATTAAGAGCTGCTCCACCAAGCTTCTCACTGAAGTAAGCCACGGGTTTTCCTTCTTGAATAAGAACTGCCCCTATCCCAATCCCTGATGCATCACATTCTACTTCAAAGGTCTTATTGAAGTCGGGTAAGACCAGTACTGGTGCATGGGTCAGGCGATACTTCAAGGTTTGAAAAGCTTCCTGTTGAGCTTTTTCCCAAATGAACCCAATACTCTTCTTCACCACAGCAGTAAGGGGTGCAGCTATACTACTGAAATCCTTGACAAACCGCCTGTAGAAGCTAGCTAGGCCATGGAAACTTCTAACTTGGCTGATGTTTGTTGGAGTCGGCCACTCTTGAATGGCCTTAACCTTCTCTTCATCAACCTGTAAGCCCTGTGAACTCACAACAAAACCTAGGAAGACAAGTTTATCAGTGCAGAATGTGCACTTCTTGAGGTTTGCATAAAGCCCTTCTTGTCGAAGTGTCTCTAGTACTTGCTCAAGATGTGTCACATGATCAAGTAAACTAGTACTGTAAATTAAAATGTCATCAAAATAAACCACAACAAACTTACTGATGTATGGCCTAAGGATGTGGTTCATGAGACGCATGAAAGTACTAGGAGCATTGCTAAGTCCAAATGGCATCACCAACCATTCATATAGACCTTGCTTTGTTTTAAAAGCTGTCTTCCACTCATCTCCCTCTTTCATTCTTACCTGATGGTACCCACTCTTAAGATCAATCTTGGAGAAGATGGTGGCTCCGCTTAGCTCATCTAACATGTCATCAAGCCGTGGGATGGGGTGTCTATACTTGATGGTGATGTTGTTGATGGCTCGGCAGTCTACACACATTCTCCATGTCCCGTCCTTCTTTGGTACAAGTAAGACAGGCACAGCGCAAGGACTGAGACTCTCCCTCACGTATCCTTTGTCTAATAGGTCCTGTACTTGTCTCTCCAACTCCTTAGTCTCTTCCGGGTTCACCCTATAAGCCGGTTTGTTTGGCAGGGCAGCTCCTGGCACAAAATCTATCTGGTGCTCAATGCCTCGGAGTGGGGGTAAACCGTGCGGAATCTCCTCTGGAAACACATCTTTGAACATGTCAAGAAGCTTAGTAATCTCTGGATGAAGAGTTAACTCATCAGAACCTGCACTCAAAAGCTCCTTAAAGATCATTAGTAGCATTGTGTGTTTGGTAGTAGCAGCCTTTCTTATACAGCTAGAACGGATAAGAAAGTTTGATTTAACAGACTTTTCCTTTTCCTTAACCATTTGCAAATGAATTTCATGAACTTGTGTTGGAGTGAGAGGCGCTAAGCTTATCTTACGCTTATCATGCATGAATGTATACATATTAGTTCTACCATCATGCTTAGTTTCTCTATCCCACTGCCATGGTCTTCCTAGCAATACATGTCCAGCTTGCATAGGGACTACGTCACAAACTACTTCATCTTGATACTTACCAATGCTAAATGGAATGCTCACTTGTTCCTTAATTTTAAGCTCAACCTTATCATCTAACCACCTTAGCCTATATGGATGCGGATGCTTTGTCTTTTCTAAACCAAGTTTTTCTACCATGTAAGCGCTAGCAGCATTGGTACAAGACCCACCATCTATAATAAGGTTACATACCTTGCCTTTTATGGTGCAACGGCTGTGGAATATGTTTTCTCTTTGGATCGTCTCGGCGGGTTGAACTAAGACGCTAAGCACACGTCGGATCATCAAGTTCTCTCCCACATCAGCATATTCAACTTCTCCATACTCTTCTTGAATCTCAGGTACGTCTCCTTCATCACGAGATTCATAGCCATCATCGGTGAGCAGCATAACCCTCTGGTTTGGGCACTCTCTTGCCATGTGCCCTCGGCCTCTACACTTGAAACAGGTGATGTCTCTGGCACGTTGGGGGTTGGTAGTTTTGGCTGGCTCGGTTTTGTTGTCCTTCGTGGGTTCGGTGGTGCGAGGCTTAGGCCGGCTGTCTCCTTCAACCCCTTTTCCTTTGTCCACCGACTTGTTGTAGTTGCTATTGCTTGAATTCCAAGAAACTTGAGACTTGCCCTTGGAGCTCTTCTTCTTGATGTGTTGTTCAGCTTGGATAGCTAGATGGAACAGGTCCTTCATGTCAGCATATACATGTCTCTCCACCTTGCAGCTTAACCTCTCCTGTAAACCATCAAGGAACTGAGCCATGGTAGCTTCCTCATCTTCATTAAGGTCCAAACGATTTCTTAGTTTCTCAAACTCTTCATAGTACTCTTCCACTGACTTGCTGCCTTGCTTGAGTGCCCGCAACTTCCTTTGCAAGTCTCTGTGAAAGTGTTGAGGCACAAACCGTTGCTTCATCGCATCTTTCATGTCTAGCCAAGAGTCTAGTTGCCTCAGGCCGTTCCTTCTCCTATCAGAGCACAATCTATCCCACCAGGAAAGTGCATTGTCCGTGAGCTGAGCTACTGCCAAAGCAACTCTTTTAGGACCAGGGTGGTTATAGTAGGCAAAAATGTGATCCATCCTTTTCTCCCAGTCTAGGTAAGCTTCTGGATCAACCTTTCCCGCATAGCCGGGAGCATTCATCTTGATGTGCTCAGGCCCTTGGTTATAGTTTTGTTGGCGTGGGGCTCTGTGTTGAGGTAGGAGTTCCTCTTCTTCAAATCCTTGGTGCCGGTTTTGCCTGCGTGGAGCTCTGGGTTGAGGTGCAAACCCTTCCTCCTCTTCTTCTTCACCATAGTCATCTGGTTGCAACCCTGCTCTCTGGTTTGGTATTGGACCGTGCTGCTGCCCCGTGTCTTCATCAGTCTGCTGGTTCCGGGTGCTAGTCTCCGGGTTGTCATGGACGGGCACTCCATATCTTCTGTTGTTTGGGTTCAAGAACCTATCAACGTTCCGTACTGGTTGCAAAGGAGGAGGCCTTTGCTCAACTCTAGTCATCCTTTCCCCAAGGTCTTGCCGCATAACCCTCATCTCTTCTCTCAAAGCGTTGAGGACTTGCATCATGGTAGCTTGCTCACTCGCTTCTCCCATGTATGCGGTTGAGTTGTACCTTGCAAGATAAACAAGAGATGCCTTAGCTTTTCAATAGGTAAATAAGAAAGAAAACAAGAAAGAAAAGATACAAATTTCCTTTTTTTTTTTTTTTTATAAATTCGAATAGGCAAAAACACTAATAAAAGCTGTAGTAGAATTAGAATTGGAAAGACTTGGAGAAAGTGATCGACCGGGAAGGAAATAATTTGAAAACTCTTTGCAAATATGGAAACCGAATAAACCTGTCGATCAAACAATTGGAAACCAAAATATGCAATCCTAGCAACACGTTTTTATTTTTTTTTTGACTTTATGAAGATTAAAACTAAGCAGGACAGGATGTAACAATCGGATGCAAGCAAGATGTGAAGAAAACAACTAAGTGCAACAATGAAACGCGATCTCTTTATTTGGTTTATGATTTCATGAAAGCAGAAACAATGGATCACAAATCGGATGCAAATAAAAGAGACAAGGATAGATATAACCTGATGCTGAAGGAACTTCAGCTCTGATACCAGAAATGATACAAGCCTAAGCTATCAAAGGCTGTACGTTCCCAAGCAAGAGAGAGAAGGAGCCGATCTAACACAAGGGTGATCCGGATGGACTGATCTAATCAACCAAGGGATCTGAACTGGAACTGTATGATGGGATGAAGTGCACCACACGAGAGATGGGAGGCTCGTGATACAACACAAGGTTCCTCTAGGCCGTGGAGGTGCTGGTCTCACAAGGCAAAGAGAAGGAGGCGAGTTCTAGCTTGAGAGCTCTAGGGTTTTCTTTAGAAGAAAAGTTTATGATTATTCAAAGTCTGCCCCAAAAGTGGGCTTGCGAAAACATATAAATAGGACTAAGGGAACAGGCTCCACTTAAGTCACGAAAGTACAAATAAGGAAACAAACTATAATGTAAAACATGAAATAAGGTCATGAGGCTTCTTAGCCTTGGATCGAACTTGGCACTTAGGATAAGTGTGAAGCAAGTTGTGGCCTCGTTAAAAACCTTCCCTGGAAAACCCATTTGGGACAAAACCAAGAGTAAGGGAAAAAGAGCACACACAAAGAGCTTGGCCTAGCTGCTAGATTCGTCCAAGAGACTTGCTAGGCAAGTTGATCTTCCATGGTAATGATCATCAGGTTGGTGTGGCATTGCTCCGGGATGAGTGGCCACATATCCTCACTTGATGCTTGCTTCTCCTTAACCGGTTCTGCACCCTTTAGTTCATCTTGCTTCAAGCTTGGTTCATCAGCCAGTTTAACCTGTCCAAGATCAGAAGCAAGTATCATGCTCTCATTAAATTTATGTTGAAGAACCTTAGCTCTTTGTCTAGTGATAGCTCCCTTGAATACGGTTGGTACTGGCACTTCTTGGACTGGCTCTGATTTGGTTATGTTGCTGATCATGTCCTGGATATCAGGTTCAGTTAAGTCTGGTTCCGGCTCTGGTTGAATGTCCTCATCAGTATGGTACGGACTTCCGCACAAGGCCGTACAAGCCGTACAGTCCGTACCATCCAAGCCTCGACCAAAACTTACCATGCATTGCCCAAGTGAAATGGTAAACGCGGAAGAGTTACTCAAGAGGAGAAGGATCAGAACGTTGAGAGGATAAGGGAAGAGCATGCCAGGCTGTGACAGGCTGTAAGGAGAGGAAGCATGCGAGTCCTCTTATCCGTCCATCTCTAAAGCAACCTTTGACTTCACATGCTTCAATAGTGCCCATTTCGAGTTTTGGAAACCCTTGTAGCTCTCTTATAAATATGTAACCTCACTCATTAATAAAGATATAGAGTTTTGAGTCTCTCTCTCTTAAGTCTCTCTCTTATTCTTAATCTCCAATCTCTTTAATTCTCAGATTAGACTTAATCACTTCTTAAATCACCAAATCTAAGATGGTATCAGAGCCAGGTTCGTTCAAAAGGAGAGAGTGATTTCGTTTTTCTAAATGTTCTTGAGAGTTCTTGAGAGTTGTCGAGAGCTAGATCCTTTAAAAGTCAAGTTTGTGTCTGTTGGTGTTTCTTTTGGAGAGTCAGCTTCAAGGGAGTCCCTTTAGGTGTTTGACAAGGTCAGAAGATGGGTCTAGCTTGTGGTTCAGCAAGGCGTGAAGAGAAGGAAGATAGAAGAAATGAGTGGGGGTGGTTATCACAAATGAGAGCGACTCTGAAGAGGTGTGGAGTTTGGAGAAACCATGAGAAGGAAGAGTCTTTGAAGGGTAGAGCTGCTGAGAAAGATCAGACAGCAAGAGAAACAAGTGGAAGTTGCTTTAGTCTTGAAGAAAGTACACTGCTTGAGAAGATTGAAGATGTTTATGAGAACAAGATCAGTCTTAGGAGAGTGTATGAAGTCAAGAAGGTGATCAGTGGAGGTAAACCAGGAAGAGAAGAGTTCAATAACCATGTGAGGAAGCTACAACATTTGTGGGTTGAACTACAAGGGTTGAGATCCCATGTGGATGGGTATACTACACAAGAGCAAGAGACGGTCTTGAAGCTCTTGGCGAGCATGGAGTCATCATATGGGTGGCTGGTAGAGATGGTTCTAAGAGGGGAACAGCTTCCGGAAATGGAAGAGATTTGTGGGCTTATAAGAAGGGCGTATGAGATAATGAGAGATGATGAGAGGCTAACCATGAGTAGGAGTGAGAGCTCATGGAAGCCAACTGGGAGTAGGAGTGAGAGCTTCCAGAAGCTAACCATGAGTAGGAGTGAGGGCTCATGGAGGCTAACCGGGAGTAGGAGTGAGGGCTTCCGGAAGAAGAGAAGGTGCAGAATGCTATCCAAAGCTCCTATCAACATAGGAAAGGGTAGAAAGAGAGTTGTGGGAGAGTGTTCTTACTCAGCCTACATGGGGGAATCAGTAGAAGACAGTGGGGTGTTAAGAGAGCAGGAGAAAGGGAGTGGAGCTGATGATCGCATCACCAGGAAGGAATGGAGAGTGTTCATGGAACATGTACAAGCCTTAACAGCAAGCAAGAAGCATACTATACAATCCGGAGCTTCTAAACCCATGGTGATTGATTCTGGAGCAAGTCATCATATGATCAGTGATAGGAGGCTTATAAGTGAGATCAAGGCTGCAACAGGGAGTGTTAAGATAGCTAATGGCGCTATGATCCCAATAGAAGGAGTGGGAAAGCTCAAACTGTTTGAGAAGGACACGGCTGCTTTCTATATGCCTCAGTTCACTTCAAATCTATTATCTGTGAAGAAAGCTACCATTGATCTTGATTGTCAAGTAGTATTCAGACCTGATGAAGTTGAGTTCCAAGATTTGAAGACTGGGAGAGTCATTGGCAGAGGAGACAGCAAAAATCAACTATACCACCTCGACTTGGCTAAGACCTCTAATCCCTTTGATTCTAGTTGCTTGAGTAGTACTGCTGAGAAGATTGATAGTATTACTTGGCATGCTAGATTAGGACATCCTCATGCTCGTGCCATTGAGTTGATAATCCCTAATATGTCATTCAATCACTTGGATTGTGAAGCATGCATATTAGGAAAGCATTGTAGGACTGTTTTCCCAACATCTAAGACTACTTATGAGCATTGCTTTGTATGAGATTAAGAGATCTTTAGAGTGATTAGAGTAAAGAGAGTGTTTAGGAAGTGATTAAGAGAAGTTTGTGAAAGATTAAGAGACTAGGAAGAGCCGTTTAGTGTCTAAGAGAAAACCATAGTCTAAGAGATTAGAGAGACTCGAACTAGCTGATCTTATTAATGAGTGAGGTTACATATTTATATAGAAGACATTAGGGTTTACAAGAGGCGAAATGGGCACTATTGAAGCATGTAGAGTCAAGGTTGCTTTCCGGATGATTGGATGGTAAGGCTCACACGCTTTGCCTCTTTACAGCCTGTTCCAGCCTGGCACGCTCTTCCCTTATCCACTCAACGGTCTAATCCCTTCTCCTTAAGTCCCCAAGGTAACCCTCCCTTGTTACCGTTTCACTTGGTCGAGTTGGGTAAGTTTTGGTCGAGGCCTTTGGTACGGACGGTACGGCCATGTACGGCCTTGTACGGACGTCCGTACCATTCACACCCAAACCCCCTAAGCTTCTCCATCTCTTCTCCTCTTCAACTCCTCTTCTCTCCATACCAATATAATCAACTCAACTCAACACTCCCCCTCAAGCTTAGCTTTGTGAAAGCCTAAGCTTGGATAGCTATGAGATCTTCCTCATTAAAAACCTTACCAAGGAAAACCCATTGGGATAAAACCTTGATAAGGGAAAAAGAGTAAAGACCTCACAGCCAAGGGGATCAGCTCCTTCTCTTCCCAAGATCAATGAGGCCCAACCGTATGTGAATGGACTCCATTGTCTTCTGCCTTGCAGCCTTGGTGAACACATCCGCTAACTGATCTTCACTTCTTGTGTAGCATGGCAAGATGACTCCTAAGATGATCATCTGCCTCACCTTGTGGCAATCAACTTCAATGTGCTTGGTTCTCTCATGGAACACCGAGTTGGAGGCTATGTGGATAGCTGCTTGGTTGTCACAATGCATGGTCATTGGCGTGGCTTGATCAATCTCCAAATGCTTCAAGATGCCTTTGATCCATACTAACTCGTTGGTGAGCTTCAGCATAGCTCTATACTCAGCTTCTGCACTTGAGCAAGACACCACCTTCTGCTTCTTACTCTTCCAAGTCACCAAGTTGCCTCCAATGAATGTGCAATAGCCTGTGGTTGATCTCCTGTCTGCTCTATCACCAGCCCAATCCGCATCACAGTATCCCACCACTTCAGTGCTTCCATTGCAGCCCATCCATACTCCTTGATCAGGTGAGCCGTTGAGATACATCAAGATCCTTTCCACCATGCGCCAATGATGTTCCTTAGGTACTTGCATGTGTTGACTCACCTGATTCACAGCAAAACAAATGTCAGGTCTAGTTATAGTGAGATAAATCAATTTGCCAACTAGTTTTCTATAGAGTTTAGGATCCTGATAAGGTTTGCTGTCTTCAATCTCCCCCTCTCGTGGGACTTTGTAGCCATCCTCCATAGGCATCCTTGCTGTCTTGCCTCCATAAGCACCTGCACCTTTCAAAAGATCAAGTGTATACTTCCTTTGGGACATGAACAAACCTTCCTTGGATCTACATATCTCAATTCCAAGAAAGTATTTCATTTCTCCCAAGTCTTTAATCTCAAACATGGATTTAAGAAACTCCTTGGTTGCTATGATACCTTCCTTATCACTCCCTGTGATAATGATATCATCAACATACACAAGAAGTGCAATCATACCTGAGGGAGTCGTGAGTGTGAAGAGGGTGTGATCTAGTTCAGACTTCTTGAAGCCTCGGCCATTCAGAGTAGTACTCAACTTGTTGTACCAAGCTCTTGGTGATTGCTTCAGCCCATAGATGGCTTTCTTCAGCCTCAACACATTTCCACTCTTCACTAAGTGTTCAAGGCCTGGAGGTGGATGCATATACACTTCATCCTCAAGTTCACCTTGTAGAAACGCATTCTTCACATCCATTTGCCATAACCCCCATCCAAGATTCACAGCTAAGCTCAGTACAATCCGGATTGTGTGGAGTTTAGCTACTGGTGCAAAGGTTTCTATGTAGTCTTCTCCATAAGTTTGAGTGAAACCTCTTGCAACTAGCCTTGACTTCTTCCTCTCAATCTTTCCATCCGCTTTGTACTTGATTGTGAATATCCATCTACTAGTCACAGCCTTCTTCCCTTTTGGTAACTCACTTTCATACCATGTATCATTCTTGATCATTGCTCCTGCCTCATCTCCAACTGATTCCTTCCATTCTTTATCTTTCATTGCTTCTTCATAGCTTCTTGGGATGTGATTCTCATCCAAGTTTACCATGAAAGCGCAATGTGCTTCTGGATATTGAGTAAAGGAGCACACGGCTTGAGAAGGATGCTCCACAGCTTGGGCATTGTAGTACACTCTCGTGTTTACCCAACTGGAAGGATCCTTCCTTATCCTTGTACTCCTTCTCAGTGGCTGCACAACCGGTTCTTCTTCCTGTTGTTCTTCTACCACTTCATTTTGAGAAGGTGTTTGTGTCACACCATGATCATGTCCATGACCATCCGAGCCTATGCTCTCTTCTCCTTCATTCTCTACTCCTCCTTCATCTTGGTTGGCCTCTTGCATAGGCTCCTCATGCTCCTCTCCTCCCTCATGATCAAGGTGGGATGGTGAACCAACTTCAGGAGGTGTAGTTGCGTGATTCCTTGGATCCTGGGATGTACTGATTCCAAGACCTTCAAGAATGATCCGCAAGGTGGTGGCCTTGTCTGATGTTAAATCCTTCAGGTCTTCTTGATTCTTTTCTTCATAGTATCCTCTATCTTCCAAGAACTTCACATCTCTAGATACAAGAACTCTCCTTGCTATAGGATCATAGCATTTGTATCCTTTCTGTGTAGTTGAGTATCCTATGAACACAGCCTTAGTACTCCTTGCTTCTAGCTTGTTGATCATCTCTCCTGGTTTGAGTACAAAGCATAGGCACCCAAAGACTCGCAAATAATCAAGAGCTGGCTTGTACCTGTTCAGAACTTCAAATGGAGCCTTCTCATTCAGAACTTTGGTTGGGGTTCTGTTTATTAGGTAACAAGCAGTGGCAACCGCATCACTCCAAAATCTCTTTGGAACATTACTCTGAAACATAAGTGACCTTGCCACTTCCATGAGATGCCTATTCTTCCTCTCAGCTACTCCATTTTGCTGTGGAGTATAAGGACAGCTTGTTTGATGTA
The DNA here is from genome assembly GCF_020379485.1 of Brassica napus. Taxonomy (NCBI): domain Eukaryota; kingdom Viridiplantae; phylum Streptophyta; class Magnoliopsida; order Brassicales; family Brassicaceae; genus Brassica; species Brassica napus. The sequence goes on from NW_026015030.1 coordinate 15,385, forward strand.
GGATCCCATGTTGTGATAGGTGTTGCTTGAATGCATGACTCGTGTACTCCCCTCCATTATCTGATCTCAAAATTTTAATCTTAGCATGATAATGGTTAGTTACATAAGTTTGAAAGTTCCTAAATGCATCAAGTACCCTATCTTTGGTCTGAATTAAGGTTAACCAGGTGTATTTGGATTTTTCATCAATGAATGTGACAAAGTACTTATAACTATCTCTAGATAAGCAAGGGGCAGTCCACACATCAGAGTGAATTAGATCAAAGCAATTATCATAAACGGTAGTAGACTTTTGAAACACAGTTCTACAATGCTTGCCTAAAATACAAGCTTCACAATCCTTGTTCTCAAACACAACACCTGGTACCATTAAGTTCAAAGCTTTAACATGAGGGTGTCCTACTCTAGCATGCCACAATGCATTTTTATTCAACAAAGAAGCAGAAGTAAACGAGCAACTATAATCAGGAACAGAAGTGAGTTCTTCAAGCATATAGAGATCTCCCTTAGTCACCCCTTTCCCAATCAATCTGCTGCTCTCAATATCCTGAAACTTCACATCATTAGGACTAAAGATAACATTGCATTGTAAATCATTAGTACATTTCTTCACTGATAATAGGTTTGATGTGAATTCAGGCATGTAAAAAGCTCTAGATTCTTTGTTAAACAGCTTAAGCTTTCCTATTCCTCTAATGGGTATCTTATCCCCATTTGCTATCATCACATGACCATGTGTAGGTTCTATATCCTTAATCAAGTTTTCATCACTTATCATATGATGTGATGCACCAGAATCAACAATCAATGGTTTACTTACTCGTTTAGCATTATGGCATAGATTACTAAGTGATGGATGCATCTTATCAGTTCTAGCAATGTAAGCATGTCTATACCCATTCCTAGCTTCTAACCGTTCTACTAGTTCTCTAATCAAGTGATCATCCTTATATGCAATCATAGAAGCTCCAAAGGAATAACCGTAAGTGTTACCGTTTTCCTTTAGCATTTTGAAGAGGGCATCAAGGTCTGATCTCTTGATGTAGTCATCATTGCTGCGGGAGCTTGAAGCGCCTGTGTAAGCCACCAGAGACTTCCCATTCCCATCATTGCCTCCAAGCCCATCCACTTCACTGATCTTGCTGGTGCCAGCTCCACTTGAACCTTCAGTCACATTTGCCCTTCCCTCACGCTCCTTCATGAACTTGGCCGGCTTGAGGTGTGGGTGCAGTATCCAGCATTGGCTCTTCTTATGACCATGCTTCTTGCAATGATCACAGTTGCCATTGAACTTCCTGTCCTCGTACTTCCCGTGAGCCGCCTTGTTTGCTTGTGGAGCCTCGGTTGAATCCTCATGAGCTGCTTGATTGGCAAGAGAGAGCTCCCCCTTTCCTCCAAACAAACCCATAGATCCCTGCTCCCTTTGGATTTGTGCACACACCTCCTCAAGGTCCGGAAGCTTGTCTGACCTTAACATGTGCTGGATGAGCTGGGTGTAGGCCGGGTTCAGTGTGAGAAGCAGACCAAAGACCTTGTCTTGCTCGCGCCTCTCATTCAACTGATCTGGATCAGTTGTGCTCGGCCTCAGCATCTCCAGCTCTGACCATAAGGACCTGAACCTCCCCAAGTGCTTAGTGAACTCCATGTCCTCTTGTGCCAGACGGTTGATCGCTAGCTTCACTTCAAACACACGGCTGAGGTTGGAAATGTTCCCATACACCTTCTTCAGCGTGTCCCACAGCTCCTTGGCTGATTCACAGTAGCTGTAGGCATCCAAGATAGCTGGGTCCAAGGATGCGTGTAGAACCGTCATCACCAGCATGTCTTCTTGTTGCCATTTCTCCACAGCCGCTTCATTGGAGACCTCTTCTTGATCTCCTCCCTGAGTAATGAGTTTCGGAGCCTCCCCTGTTGTGATGTGCCCCCACAAACCCTTACTTCCCACCGCAGTCTTCACCATCCGAGACCACACAAGGTAGTTGCTACCTTTGAAAGTAACCGCTACCTTCATCCTCATGTTCATCCCCTGTTCCATCTTTGCTTGACTTGAAAACTTGTATCTTGGATCTTGTACACACCAACCTTGAGTCTAGAATCACGCAAACCCACAGAACGTAGCACAGCTTCAACTAGAACGAACCACAGCTTCAACACCTTCAAGACTACTCGCGTGTAGCTTCAAAGACGTTCAGCTTGTAACTCTCTAAAGATCAAACCCCAGATTCAAATGAACCTGGCTCTGATACCATATGAGATTAAGAGATCTTTAGAGTGATTAGAGTAAAGAGAGTGTTTAGGAAGTGATTAAGAGAAGTTTGTGAAAGATTAAGAGACTAGGAAGAGCCGTTTAGTGTCTAAGAGAAAACCATAGTCTAAGAGATTAGAGAGACTCGAACTAGCTGATCTTATTAATGAGTGAGGTTACATATTTATATAGAAGACATTAGGGTTTACAAGAGGCGAAATGGGCACTATTGAAGCATGTAGAGTCAAGGTTGCTTTCCGGATGATTGGATGGTAAGGCTCACACGCTTTGCCTCTTTACAGCCTGTTCCAGCCTGGCACGCTCTTCCCTTATCCACTCAACGGTCTAATCCCTTCTCCTTAAGTCCCCAAGGTAACCCTCCCTTGTTACCGTTTCACTTGGTCGAGTTGGGTAAGTTTTGGTCGAGGCCTTTGGTACGGACGGTACGGCCATGTACGGCCTTGTACGGACGTCCGTACCATTCACACCCAAACCCCCTAAGCTTCTCCATCTCTTCTCCTCTTCAACTCCTCTTCTCTCCATACCAATATAATCAACTCAACTCAACACTTTGATCTAGTTCACTCGGATGTGTGGACCGCTCCATGCATGTCTAGAGACAGCCATAAATACTTTGTGACATTCATTGATGAGAAGTCTAAGTATACATGGCTCACATTGCTTCCATCTAAAGATAAGGTGCTAGAAGCGTTTATGAACTTCCAAGCATATGTATCTAATCAATACAATGCTACTGTGAAGGTACTGAGATCAGACAACGGAGGTGAATACATCAGCAATGCCTTCAAGAGTCATCTAGCCAAGCATGGGATTGTGCATCAGACCAGTTGTCCCTACACACCACAGCAGAATGGTGTAGCTGAGAGGAAGAATAGGCACTTGATGGAGGTTGCTAGGTCGATGATGTTTCATGCAAATGTCCCAAAAAGATTTTGGGGAGATGCTGTTCAAACTGCTTGCTACCTCATCAACCGGGTCCCAACCAAGATACTGAAGAATCTGTCTCCATTTGAGGTGCTGAATAAGAGCAAGCCTTTTATTGATCACCTACGAGTATTTGGGTGTGTATGCTATGTCATGACTCCAGGAGAACAGAGAAACAAGCTGGAGGCAAAGAGTACTAAGGCAATGTTTATTGGATACTCTATCACTCAGAAGGGATACAAGTGCTATGATCCTGAAGCAAGGAGAGTGATGGTATCTAGAGAAGTGAAGTTTATTGAATCCAAAGGGTATTATGAAGAAAAGGAGTGGGAAAATCTGAAGGATTTGTCTCAAGCTCCATCTGATAGAGCAACAACACTGAGGGTGCTGTTGGAGAAGCTAGGGATAGGGTTATCCCAGGATCAGGAATCTGGAAGAAGAGAGTCTTCCAATCCTACTAGTGAAGCTGAAAGAACAACTCCTCTTGATCATGAGAGGGGGAATGGAACTGAATCTCATGAGCAAGTGCACAATCAAGAAGATTCAGGCCAGCATAATCAAGAGATGACACAGGAAGTAGAGAGTGGTGCTCAGTCTAGTGGAGATGGGCAAAGAGAGTCTACTGGCTCAGATGAGAGTGGTACTCAGTCTAGTGGAGATTGGGAAGTAGATCCTGATGGGTCAAATGAGAGTGGTGCTCAATCAAGTGAAGATAGGCAAGAAACACAAGACGAACAAGTTCAGGAGCTAAGGAGGAGCACAAGGGTGAAGAGAGATGCTTCCAACTGGGTAAACACGAGAGTGTACTACAATGCCCAGGCTGTGGAGCATCCTTCTCAAGCTATGTGTTCCTTTGCAGAGTTTCCGGACGAGCATATAGCCTTCACAGTAAGCTTGGATGAGAGCTATATTCCAAGGACATATGAAGAAGCTATGGCTTTAAAAGAGTGGAGAGATTCAGTCGCTGATGAGTCCGGAGCCATGATTAAGAATGAAACATGGTATGAGAGTGAGCTGCCTAAAGGGAAGAAGGCAGTGACTAGTAAATGGGTGTTCACAATCAAGTTTCATCCTGATGGAAGAATAGAGAGGCGCAAGTCTAGGTTGGTGGCAAGAGGGTTTACTCAGACATATGGTGAGGACTATGTTGAGACCTTTGCTCCTGTGGCTAAACTTCATACTATCAGGATTGTGTTATCTTTAGCTGTGAATCTTGAGTGGGATTTGTGGCAAATGGATGTGAAGAATGCATTCCTTCAAGGAGAGTTGGAAGATGAAGTATACATGCATCCACCACCAGGTCTTGAACATCTAGTAAAGAAGGGTAATGTGTTGAGGTTGAGGAAAGCTATCTACGGTCTCAAGCAGTCTCCAAGGGCGTGGTACAACAAGTTGAGTACTACACTGAATGGGAGAGGGTTCAGGAAGTCAGAATTGGATCACACTCTCTTTACCCTAACCACCTCATCTGGTATTGTGGTATTGCTTGTGTATGTGGATGATATCATCATCACAGGCAGTGATAAGGAAGGCATCAAGGCTACAAAGGAGTATCTCAAGGCAAGCTTTGAGATTAAAGACTTGGGGGAAATGAAGTATTTTCTTGGGATTGAGATATGCAGATCAAAGGAAGGATTGTTTATGTCTCAAAGGAAGTATGTGATTGATCTATTGAAGGGAGCAGATGCCTATGGAGGAAAGATAGCCAAGATGCCAATGGAGGATGGGTACAAGGTTCCACGTGAGGGGGAGATTGAGGATAGCAAGCCATTCCATGATCCTAAGCTGTATAGGAAGCTAGTGGGGAAGTTGATCTATCTTACCATTACTAGACCTGATGTGTGCTTTGCGGTGAATCAAGTCAGTCAACACATGCAAGTTCCTAAGGAGCACCACTGGCGGATGGTGGAAAGGATCTTGATGTATCTGAATGGAACTACTGGTCTTGGAGTATGGATGGGATGTAACAAGAGTACTGAGGTTGTAGGATATTGTGATGCGGATTGGGCTGGTGATAGAGCAGACAGGAGATCAACCACAGGCTATTGCACATTCATTGGAGGCAACTTGGTAACTTGGAAAAGCAAGAAGCAGAAGGTAGTGTCATGTTCAACTGCAGAAGCCGAGTATAGAGCCATGCTGAAGCTCACCAACGAGTTGGTATGGATCAAAGGCATCTTGAAGCACTTGGAGATTGATCAAGCAACTCCAATGACAATGCATTGTGACAATCAAGCTGCCATCCACATTGCATCCAACTCGGTGTTTCACGAGAGAACCAAGCACATTGAAGTTGATTGTCACAAGGTGAGGCAGATGATTGTGCTAGGGGTGATCTTGCCATGCTACACAAGGAGTGAAGATCAGCTAGCGGATGTGTTCACCAAGGCTGCAAGACAGAAGACAATGGAGTCCATTCACATCAGGTTGGGCCTCATTGATCTTGGGAAGAGAAGGAGCTAATCCCCTTAGCTGCAAGGTCTTTACTCTTTTTCCCTCATCAAAGTTTTATCCCATTGGGTTTTCTTTGGTGAGGTTTTTAATGAGGAAGATCTTGTGGCTTTCCAAGCTTAGGCTTTCACAAAGCTAAGCTTGAGGGGGAGTGTTGAGTTGAGTTAAGCATATAAGTGAGAAGAGAAGAGGAGTTGAGGAGATGAAGAGATGAGGCAGAGTGGAGTTTAGAGAGAGTATGGTACGGACTTCCGTACAAGGCCGTACAAGCCGTACAGTCCGTACCATCCAAGCCTCGACCAAAACTTACCATGCATTGCCCAAGTGAAATGGTAAACGCGGAAGAGTTACTCAAGAGGAGAAGGATCAGAACGTTGAGAGGATAAGGGAAGAGCATGCCAGGCTGTGACAGGCTGTAAGGAGAGGAAGCATGCGAGTCCTCTTATCCGTCCATCTCTAAAGCAACCTTTGACTTCACATGCTTCAATAGTGCCCATTTCGAGTTTTGGAAACCCTTGTAGCTCTCTTATAAATATGTAACCTCACTCATTAATAAAGATATAGAGTTTTGAGTCTCTCTCTCTTAAGTCTCTCTCTTATTCTTAATCTCCAATCTCTTTAATTCTCAGATTAGACTTAATCACTTCTTAAATCACCAAATCTAAGATGCCTATGCTTTGTACTCAAACCAGGAGAGATGATCAACAAGCTAGAAGCAAGGAGTACTAAGGCTGTGTTCATAGGATACTCAACTACACAGAAAGGATACAAATGCTATGATCCTATAGCAAGGAGAGTTCTTGTATCTAGAGATTGTTGAGATGAGGAAGTCATTATGGTAAGGAGAAGAGGAGTTGGGCAAGTAATGGAAGAGTGTACGGCCTATGTACGGATAGGGCATGTACGGATAGATCATGTACGGATAGGGCATGACCGTACAGCTTAGGAAACATGAAGGAAGAAGGAGTTGGATGAGTGAAGCCTCTAGAGTACACGGAAGGTTTAAGACTGATCAGACCGTTTAGAGATAAGGGCGGGACGAGCCTTATCCATTCAGTCTTTGGACAGGCTGTAAAGGCAAAGCGAAAGCATGTGAGCCTTACCGTCCGTTGAATTCAAAAGAAGCGCTCCCTCCTTGACTTGACTTCACATGCTTATGACTAGTGCCATTTCTCCTTACTTGTAAACCCTAATGTATCTCCTATAAGTATTGTAATCCCATCTCATAATAAGATTAGACAGTTCTGATTATTCTTAGCCTCCATGGCGTTTCTCTTAGTCTCTTGATCTAATCTCTTACTCTCTACACTCGTTTCGTCTCTAATCTCTCTCAAATCTATTCTAAACACTCAGATTACTCTTCATTTCTCTAAAGTCATATGGTATCAGAGCCAGGTTCGTGAGAATCTGAGTTCTTGTTGAGGTTTGTATCAAGACAAAGGATAGAAGCTAGGAGCTGGGCGTTGAAGATTCAAGCTTCAAGTCTTCTCCGGTTGTGTCTTTGGTCTTGTTGGTGTGATTACTACTCTCAGTCCAAGATTTAGCAAGCTGTTTACGTCTAGCTGCTTCAAGATGGATAGTGGGATGAAGATGAAGGTGGCGGTGGTGTTCAAGGGGAACAACTACCTAGTGTGGTCACGGATGGTGAAGACCGCAGTTGGAAGCAAAGGCTTGTGGGGACACATTACCTCTGGAACGCCCCCAAAGTCGGTTGCTCAAGAAGAAGACAAGGATGAGACATCAAAGGATCCATTCGAGAGGTGGGAGCAGGAAGACATGATGGTGATGTCAGTTCTTCATGCTTCCTTAGAGCCGGCGATTCTGGATGCATACTGCTACTGTGAGACAGCAAAGGAGTTGTGGGATACCTTAAAGAGGGTGTATGGAAACACATCCAACCTGAGTAGAGTCTTTGAGGTGAAGCAAGAAATCAACAACTTGACTCAAGAAGACATGGAGTTTACCAAGCACCTAGGAAGGTTCAGGTCACTCTGGTCCGAGCTAGAGATGTTGAGGCCAAGCACTGTTGATCCTAGTGAGCTAATCAAGAGGCGTGAGCAGGACAAGGTCTTTGGACTGCTCTTGACACTGAATCCGGCATACAGTGGGCTGATACAACACATGCTGAGAGATGATACTTTACCTGACTTGGAGGAAGTGTGTTCTCGGATTCAGAAAGAGCAAGGGTCAATTGGGTTGTTTGGGAAGAAGGGGGAGTTGTCTTTAGCTAACCAAGCCGCACAAGCTGAGCAAGGAGAGACTCCACAAGCTAACAGAGCTACGAATGGGAAGTTTGAGGATAGGAGGTTCAATGGGAGCTGTGATCATTGCAAGAAGCAAGGCCACAAGAAGAGCCAGTGTTGGATACTCCACCCACACCTCAAACCGGCAAAGTTCATGAAGGAAAGGGAAGCTAGAGCTCACATGTCTGACGGGTCAAGTGATGTGGGTACTAGCAAGGCTCAAGAAGGTGGTACAAGTGATGGCAAGTCTCTGGTGGCGTACATGGGAGCTCCTAGCAGCCGCAACAATGATCAGGACTTCATAAGGAAGGCTGACATTGATGCACTCATCAAGATGTTCAAGGATAACGGTAACATCAATGGTTATTCTTACGGTGCTTCCATGATTGCTAGGACTGTAGGAGACTTAGATTGCATCACTAGAACTGATAGTATAGCTAGGTTGCTAAGAAATGGGAATAACTACAATGCATATAAGCCATCTAGTATACTCGCTCACCTTGCTAGTAATCAATCAACTAGACCTCTTATTGTAGATTCAGGTGCATCACATCACATGATTAGTGATACTAAGTTAATTAAGAACATTGTGCCTACTAAGGGTCATGTGATGATTGCAAATGGTGATAAGGTTCCAATCAAAGGAATAGGAACACTTAAACTGTTTAGTAAAGACTCAAAAGCTTTCTATATGCCTGACTTTACTTCAAACTTATTATCTGTCAAGAAATGTGCAACTGACTTGCAATGCAATGTCATATTTAGTCCTAATGATGTGAAGTTTCAGGATATTGAAAGCAGCAGAGTGATTGGAAAAGGAGTAACAAAAGGAGACTTATATTTGCTTGAAGATCTTGCTCCTGTTTCTGACATTAGCTGCTCGTTTACTACTGCTTCTGTTCCTAGTTTAAATAAGAATGCATTGTGGCATGCTAGACTAGGACACCCTCATAATAAGGCTTTAAAACTGATGTTGCCAGGTGTTTCTTTTGAAAACAATGATTGTGAAGCTTGCATTTTAGGCAAGCATTGTAGAACTGTATTTCCAAACTCTTCTACGGTTTATGAGAATTGCTTTGATCTTATTCACTCTGATGTATGGACTGCTCCTTGTTTATCTAGAGAGAATCATAAGTATTATGTCTCATTCATTGATGAAAAATCTAAATACACCTGGTTAACCTTAATTCCAACTAAAGATAGGGTACTTGATGCATTTAAAAATTTTCAATCCTATGTAACTAACCATTATCAAGCCAAGATTAAGATTTTCAGGTCAGATAATGGAGGAGAATACATTGGACAAGCTTTCAAGCAACACTTATCTCAGTATGGAATTCTTCATCAAACAAGCTGTCCCTACACTCCACAACAGAATGGTGTGGCTGAGAGGAAGAATAGGCACCTTATGGAAGTTGCAAGATCAATGATGTTCCAAGCTAATGTACCTAAGAAGTTTTGGAGTGATGCAGTAGCCACGGCCTGCTATCTAATCAACAGGACTCCCACACTGATCCTGAAAGGGCAGTCACCATTTGAGGTTCTCAACAAACATAAACCCTCATTAGAACATATTAGGATCTTTGGGTGTTTATGTTATGTTTTGATACCCGGGGAGTTGAGAAACAAGCTTGAAGCTAGGAGTACTAAGGCAATGTTTATTGGCTACTCTACAACCCAAAAGGGATACAAGTGTTATAATCCAGACACAAGAAGGGTGCTGGTATCAAGGGATGTGAAGTTTGTTGAAGAGAGAGGATATTATGAGGAGCAAAACAAAGAAGACTTGAAGGATCTTACCTCGGAGAGAGCCACTACCTTGCGGATCATCTTAGAAAGTATTGGAGTCAAGGTGAGACAAGATCAGCAAGGATCTGGCAGTAACCCAGGATCTCAACCACCAAATGGTGGACGTTCAGCAACTCCCACTTCTGATCATGGGGGGGAAAGGAGTGAACCAGAGACAACTCAAGAGAGTAGTGGAGCATCTGGTACACATGATCAAGATGTGGAAGTAAGTGAACAGCAAGATGGAGCTGAAGCAAGTCAGCTAGGAGAAGAAGAGGCAGTTGAAGTGTCTACTTCTGTACCACAAGAAAGTGGAGAAGAATCACAAGTGGAAGTGGAACAACCGGAACCAGCATTGAGAAGAAGCACACGGATTAGGAGAGATGCTTCCAACTGGGTAAGCACGAGAGTGTACTACAATGCCCAGGCTGTGGAGCATCCTTCTCAAGCTGTGTGTTCCTTTGCTCAATACCCTGAAGAACATTGTGCTTTTATGGTAAACTTGGATGAGAACTACATACCAAGAAGCTATGAAGAGGCAATGATGGATAAAGAATGGAAGGAATCAGTTGGAGCTGAGGCAGGAGCTATGATCAAGAATGATACATGGTATGAGAGTGAGTTGCCAAAAGGGAAGAAGGCGGTGACTAGTAGATGGATCTTCACAATCAAGTATAAGGCTGATGGAAAGGTGGAGAGGAAGAAGTCAAGATTGGTTGCAAGAGGCTTTACTCAAACTTATGGAGAAGATTACATTGAGACCTTTGCACCAGTAGCTAAACTTCACACAATCCGGATTGTCTTAAGCTTAGCTGTGAACCTTGGATGGGGCTTATGGCAAATGGATGTGAAGAATGCATTTCTACAAGGAGAGCTGGAGGATGAAGTGTATATGCATCCACCTCCAGGCTTGGAACACTTAGTGAAGAGAGGGAATGTGTTGAGACTGAAGAAAGCTATCTATGGATTGAAGCAATCTCCAAGAGCTTGGTACAACAAGCTGAGTACTACTCTGAATGGCCGAGGCTTCAAGAAGTCCGAACTAGACCACACCCTCTTCACTCTCACTACTTCCTCAGGTATGATTGCACTCCTTGTGTATGTTGATGATATCATTATCACAGGAAGTGATAAGGAAGGTATCATAGCAACCAAGGAGTTCCTTAAGTCCATGTTTGAGATTAAAGACTTGGGAGAAATGAAATACTTTCTTGGAATTGAGATATGTAGATCCAAGGAAGGTTTGTTCATGTCCCAAAGGAAGTATACACTTGATCTTTTGAAAGGTGCAGGTGCTTATGGAGGCAAGACAGCAAGGATGCCTATGGAGGATGGCTACAAAGTCCCACGAGAGGGGGAGATTGAAGACAGCAAGCCTTATCAGGATCCTAAACACTATAGAAAGCTAGTTGGTAAATTGATTTACCTTACAATAACTAGGCCTGACATTTGCTTTGCTGTGAATCAGGTGAGTCAACACATGCAAGTGCCTAAGGAACATCATTGGCGCATGGTGGAGAGGATCTTGATGTATCTCAACGGCTCACCTGATCAAGGAGTATGGATGGGTTGCAATGGGAGCACTGAAGTGGTTGGATACTGTGATGCGGATTGGGCTGGTGATAGAGCAGACAGGAGATCAACCACAGGCTATTGCACATTCATTGGAGGCAACTTGGTTACTTGGAAGAGTAAGAAGCAGAAGGTGGTGTCTTGCTCAAGTGCAGAAGCTGAGTATAGAGCCATGCTGAAGCTGACCAACGAGCTGGTGTGGATCAAGGGCATCTTGAAGCATTTGGAGATTGATCAAGCCACGCCAATGACAATGCATTGTGATAACCAAGCTGCCATCCACATTGCCTCCAACTCGGTGTTCCATGAGAGAACCAAGCACATTGAAGTGGATTGTCACAAGGTGAGGCAGATGATCATCTTAGGAGTCATCTTGCCATGCTACACAAGAAGTGAAGATCAGTTAGCGGATGTGTTCACCAAGGCTGCAAGACAGAAGACAATGGAGTCCATTCACATCAGGTTGGGCCTCATTGATCTTGGGAAGAGAAGGAGCTGATCCCCTTGGCTGTGAGGTCTTCACTCTTTTTCCCTCATCAAGGTTTTGTCCCAATGGGTTTTCCTTGGTGAGGTTTTTAATGAGGAAGATCTCATGGCTGTCCAAGCTTAGACTTTCACAAAGCTAAGCTTGAGGGGGAGTGTTGAGATGAGGAAGTCATTATGGTAAGGAGAAGAGGAGTTGGGCAAGTAATGGAAGAGTGTACGGCCTATGTACGGATAGGGCATGTACGGATAGATCATGTACGGATAGGGCATGACCGTACAGCTTAGGAAACATGAAGGAAGAAGGAGTTGGATGAGTGAAGCCTCTAGAGTACACGGAAGGTTTAAGACTGATCAGACCGTTTAGAGATAAGGGCGGGACGAGCCTTATCCATTCAGTCTTTGGACAGGCTGTAAAGGCAAAGCGAAAGCATGTGAGCCTTACCGTCCGTTGAATTCAAAAGAAGCGCTCCCTCCTTGACTTGACTTCACATGCTTATGACTAGTGCCATTTCTCCTTACTTGTAAACCCTAATGTATCTCCTATAAGTATTGTAATCCCATCTCATAATAAGATTAGACAGTTCTGATTATTCTTAGCCTCCATGGCGTTTCTCTTAGTCTCTTGATCTAATCTCTTACTCTCTACACTCGTTTCGTCTCTAATCTCTCTCAAATCTATTCTAAACACTCAGATTACTCTTCATTTCTCTAAAGTCATAGAGATGTGAAGTTCTTGGAAGATAGAGGATACTATGAAGAAAAGAATCAAGAAGACCTGAAGGATTTAACATCAGACAAGGCCACCACCTTGCGGATCATTCTTGAAGGTCTTGGAATCAGTACATCCCAGGATCCAAGGAATCACGCAACTACACCTCCTGAAGTTGGTTCACCATCCCACCTTGATCATGAGGGAGGAGAGGAGCATGAGGAGCCTATGCAAGAGGCCAACCAAGATGAAGGAGGAGTAGAGAATGAAGGAGAAGAGAGCATAGGCTCGGATGGTCATGGACATGATCATGGTGTGACACAAACACCTTCTCAAAATGAAGTGGTAGAAGAACAACAGGAAGAAGAACCGGTTGTGCAGCCACTGAGAAGGAGTACAAGGATAAGGAAGGATCCTTCCAGTTGGGTAAACACGAGAGTGTACTACAATGCCCAAGCTGTGGAGCATCCTTCTCAAGCCGTGTGCTCCTTTACTCAATATCCAGAAGCACATTGCGCTTTCATGGTAAACTTGGATGAGAATCACATCCCAAGAAGCTATGAAGAAGCAATGAAAGATAAAGAATGGAAGGAATCAGTTGGAGATGAGGCAGGAGCAATGATCAAGAATGATACATGGTATGAAAGTGAGTTACCAAAAGGGAAGAAGGCTGTGACTAGTAGATGGATATTCACAATCAAGTACAAAGCGGATGGAAAGATTGAGAGGAAGAAGTCAAGGCTAGTTGCAAGAGGTTTCACTCAAACTTATGGAGAAGACTACATAGAAACCTTTGCACCAGTAGCTAAACTCCACACAATCCGGATTGTACTGAGCTTAGCTGTGAATCTTGGATGGGGGTTATGGCAAATGGATGTGAAGAATGCGTTTCTACAAGGTGAACTTGAGGATGAAGTGTATATGCATCCACCTCCAGGCCTTGAACACTTAGTGAAGAGTGGAAATGTGTTGAGGCTGAAGAAAGCCATCTATGGGCTGAAGCAATCACCAAGAGCTTGGTACAACAAGTTGAGTACTACTCTGAATGGCCGAGGCTTCAAGAAGTCTGAACTAGATCACACCCTCTTCACACTCACGACTCCCTCAGGTATGATTGCACTTCTTGTGTATGTTGATGATATCATTATCACAGGGAGTGATAAGGAAGGTATCATAGCAACCAAGGAGTTTCTTAAATCCATGTTTGAGATTAAAGACTTGGGAGAAATGAAATACTTTCTTGGAATTGAGATATGTAGATCCAAGGAAGGTTTGTTCATGTCCCAAAGGAAGTATACACTTGATCTTTTGAAAGGTGCAGGTGCTTATGGAGGCAAGACAGCAAGGATGCCTATGGAGGATGGCTACAAAGTCCCACGAGAGGGGGAGATTGAAGACAGCAAACCTTATCAGGATCCTAAACTCTATAGAAAACTAGTTGGCAAATTGATTTATCTCACTATAACTAGACCTGACATTTGTTTTGCTGTGAATCAGGTGAGTCAACACATGCAAGTACCTAAGGAACATCATTGGCACATGGTGGAAAGGATCTTGATGTATCTCAACGGCTCACCTGATCAAGGAGTATGGATGGGTTGCAATGGAAGCACTGAAGTGGTGGGATACTGTGATGCGGATTGGGCTGGTGATAGAGCAGACAGGAGATCAACCACAGGCTATTGCACATTCATTGGAGGCAACTTGGTGACTTGGAAGAGTAAGAAGCAGAAGGTGGTGTCTTGCTCAAGTGCAGAAGCTGAGTATAGAGCTATGCTGAAGCTCACCAACGAGTTAGTATGGATCAAAGGCATCTTGAAGCATTTGGAGATTGATCAAGCCACGCCAATGACCATGCATTGTGACAACCAAGCAGCTATCCACATAGCCTCCAACTCGGTGTTCCATGAGAGAACCAAGCACATTGAAGTTGATTGCCACAAGGTGAGGCAGATGATCATCTTAGGAGTCATCTTGCCATGCTACACAAGAAGTGAAGATCAGTTAGCGGATGTGTTCACCAAGGCTGCAAGGCAGAAGACAATGGAGTCCATTCACATACGGTTGGGCCTCATTGATCTTGGGAAGAGAAGGAGCTGATCCCCTTGGCTGTGAGGTCTTTACTCTTTTTCCCTTATCAAGGTTTTATCCCAATGGGTTTTCCTTGGTAAGGTTTTTAATGAGGAAGATCTCATAGCTATCCAAGCTTAGGCTTTCACAAAGCTAAGCTTGAGGGGGAGTGTTGAGTTGAGTTGATTATATTGGTATGGAGAGAAGAGGAGTTGAAGAGGAGAAGAGATGGAGAAGCTTAGGGGGTTTGGGTGTGAATGGTACGGACGTCCGTACAAGGCCGTACATGGCCGTACCGTCCGTACCAAAGGCCTCGACCAAAACTTACCCAACTCGACCAAGTGAAACGGTAACAAGGGAGGGTTACCTTGGGGACTTAAGGAGAAGGGATTAGACCGTTGAGTGGATAAGGGAAGAGCGTGCCAGGCTGGAACAGGCTGTAAAGAGGCAAAGCGTGTGAGCCTTACCATCCAATCATCCGGAAAGCAACCTTGACTCTACATGCTTCAATAGTGCCCATTTCGCCTCTTGTAAACCCTAATGTCTTCTATATAAATATGTAACCTCACTCATTAATAAGATCAGCTAGTTCGAGTCTCTCTAATCTCTTAGACTATGGTTTTCTCTTAGACACTAAACGGCTCTTCCTAGTCTCTTAATCTTTCACAAACTTCTCTTAATCACTTCCTAAACACTCTCTTTACTCTAATCACTCTAAAGATCTCTTAATCTCATAATCAGGTGATCCAAGTTTTCCTGTTTGGGAATATGACAGCTTCCTTGTTATTCTAATCAAACCAGGATGAATCGCGATGTAAGAAGCTTGATTTTGATACATAAAGTAATGGAGAATCACTAGGAAGTTGAATAAATCTCATAGAAGTTAGGATGAAGAAGCTATCCCACTTTCAAATCATGTGATCCCAGTTTTCCTGTTTGGGAATATAACAGCTTCCTTGTCATTCTAATCAAACCAGGATGAATCGCGATGTAAGAAGCTTGATTTTGATACATAAAGTAATGGAGAATCACTAGGAAGTTGAATAAATCTCATAGGAGTTAGGATGAAGAAGCTATCCCACTTTCAAATCAGGTGATCCCAGTTTTCCTGTTTGGGAATATGACAGCTTCTTTGTCATTCTAATCAAACCAGGATGAATCGTGATGTAAGAAGCTTGATTTGGATACATAAAGTAGTGGAGAACCATTAGGAAGTTGAATAAATCTCATAGGAGTTAGGATGAAGAAGCTATCCCACTTTCAAATCAGGTGATCCCAGTTTTCCTGTTTGGGAATATGACAGCTTCCTTGTCATTCTAATCAAACCAGGATGAATCGCGATGTAAGAAGCTTGATTTTGATACATAAAGTAATGGAGAATCATTAGGAAGTTGAATAAATCTCATAGGAGTTAGGATGAAGAAGCTATCCCACTTTCAAATCAGGTGATCCCAGTTTTCCTGTTTGGGAATATGACAGCTTCTTTGTCATTCTAATCAAACCAGGATGAATCATGATGTAAGAAGCTTGATTTGGATACATAAAGTAGTGGAGAACCATTAGGAAGTTGAATAAATCTCATAGGAGTTAGGATGAAGAAGCTATCCCACTTTCAAATCAGGTGATCCCAGTTTTCCTGTTTGGGAATATGACAGCTTCCTTGTCATTCTAATCAAACCAGGATGAATCGCGATGTAAGAAGCTTGATTTTGATACATAAAGTAATGGAGAATCACTAGGAAGTTGAATAAATCTCATAGGAGTTAGGATGAAGAAGCTATCCCACTTTCAAATCAGGTGATCCCAGTTTTCCTGTTTGGGAATATGACAGCTTCCTTGTCATTCTAATCAAACAGGATGAATCGCGATGTAAGAAGCTTGATTTTGATACATAAAGTAATGGAGAATCACTAGGAAGTTGAATAAATCTCATAGGAGTTAGGATGAAGAAGCTATCCCACTTTCAAATCAGGTGATCCCAGTTTTCCTGTTTGGGAATATGACAGCTTCTTTGTCATTCTAATCAAACCAGGATGAATCGCGATGTAAGAAGCTTGATTTTGATATATAAAGTAATGGAGAATCACTAGGAAGTTGAATAAATCTCATAGGAGTTAGGATGAAGAAGCTATCCACTTTCAAATCAGGTGATCCCAGTTTTCCTGTTTGGGAATATGACAGCTTCCTTGTCATTCTAATCAAACCAGGATGAATCGCGATGTAAGAAGCTTGATTTTGATACATAAAGTAATGGAGAATCACTAGGAAGTTGAATAAATCTCATAGGAGTTAGGATGAAGAAGCTATCCCACTTTCAAATCAGGTGATCCCATTTTTCCTGTTTGGGAATATGACAGCTTCTTTGTCATTCTAATCAAACCAGGATGAATCGCGATGTAAGAAGCTTGATTTTGATACATAAAGTAATGGAGAATCACTAGGAAGTTGAATAAATCTCATAGGAGTTAGGATGAAGAAGCTATCCCACTTTCAAATCAGGTGATCCCAGTTTTCCTGTTTGGGAATATGACAGCTTCTTTGTCATTCTAATCAAACCAGGATGAATCGCGATGTAAGAAGCTTGATTTTGATACATAAAGTAGTGGAGAATCATTAGGAAGTTGAATAAATCTCATAGGAGTTAGGATGAAGAAGCTATCCCACTTTCAAATCAGGTGATCCCAGTTTTCCTGTTTGGGAATATGACAGCTTCCTTGTCATTCTAATCAAACAGGATGAATCGCGATGTAAGAAGCTTGATTTTGATACATAAAGTAATGGAGAATCACTAGGAAGTTGAATAAATCTCATAGGAGTTAGGATGAAGAAGCTATCCCACTTTCAAATCAGGTGATCCCATTTTCCTGTTTGGGAATATGACAGCTTCTTTGTCATTCTAATCAAACCAGGATGAATCGCGATGTAAGAAGCTTGATTTTGATATATAAAGTAATGGAGAATCACTAGGAAGTTGAATAAATCTCATAGGAGTTAGGATGAAGAAGCTATCCCACTTTCAAATCAGGTGATCCCAGTTTTTCTGTTTGGGAATATGACAGCTTCTTTGTCATTCTAATCAAACCAGGATGAATCGCGATGTAAGAAGCTTGATTTTGATACATAAAGTAGTGGAGAATCACTAGGAAGTTGAATAAATCTCATAGGAGTTAGGATGAAGAAGCTATCCCACTTTCAAATCAGGTGATCCCAGTTTTCCTGTTTGGGAATATGACAGCTTCCTTGTCATTCTAATCAAACCAGGATGAATCGCGATGTAAGAAGCTTGATTTTGATACATAAAGTAATGGAGAATCACTAGGAAGTTGAATAAATCTCATAGGAGTTAGGATGAAGAAGCTATCCCACTTTCAAATCAGGTGATCCCAGTTTTCCTGTTTGGGAATATGACAGCTTCTTTGTCATTCTAATCAAACCAGGATGAATCGCGATGTAAGAAGCTTGATTTTGATACATAAAGTAGTGGAGAATCACTAGGAAGTTGAATAAATCTCATAGGAGTTAGGATGAAGAAGCTATCCCACTTTCAAATCAGGTGATCCCAGTTTTCCTGTTTGGGAATATGACAGCTTCCTTGTCATTCTAATCAAACCAGGATGAATCGCGATGTAAGAAGCTTGATTTTGATACATAAAGTAATGGAGAATCACTAGGAAGTTGAATAAATCTCATAGGAGTTAGGATGAAGAAGCTATCCCACTTTCAAATCAGGTGATCCCAGTTTTTCTGTTTGGGAATATGACAGCTTCTTTGTCATTCTAATCAAACCAGGATGAATCGCGATGTAAGAAGCTTGATTTTGATACATAAAGTAATGGAGAATCACTAGGAAGTTGAATAAATCTCATAGGAGTTAGGATGAAGAAGCTATCCCACTTTCAAATCAGGTGATCCCAGTTTTCCTGTTTGGGAATATGACAGCTTCTTTGTCATTCTAATCAAACCAGGATGAATCGCGATGTAAGAAGCTTGATTTTGATACATAAAGTAGTGGAGAATCACTAGGAAGTTGAATAAATCTCATAGGAGTTAGGATGAAGAAGCTATCCCACTTTCAAATCAGGTGATCCCAGTTTTTCTGTTTGGGAATATGACAGCTTCTTTGTCATTCTAATCAAACCAGGATGAATCGCGATGTAAGAAGCTTGATTTTGATACATAAAGTAGTGGAGAATCACTAGGAAGTTGAATAAATCTCATAGGAGTTAGGATGAAGAAGCTATCCCACTTTCAAATCAGGTGATCCCAGTTTTCCTGTTTGGGAATATGACAGCTTCCTTGTCATTCTAATCAAACCAGGATGAATCGCGATGTAAGAAGCTTGATTTTGATACATAAAGTAATGGAGAATCACTAGGAAGTTGAATAAATCTCATAGGAGTTAGGATGAAGAAGCTATCCCACTTTCAAATCAGGTGATCCCAGTTTTCCTGTTTGGGAATATGACAGCTTCCTTGTCATTCTAATCAAACCAGGATGAATCGCGATGTAAGAAGCTTGATTTTGATACATAAAGTAATGGAGAATCACTAGGAAGTTGAATAAATCTCATAGGAGTTAGGATGAAGAAGCTATCCCACTTTCAAATCAGGTGATCCCAGTTTTCCTGTTTGGGAATATGACAGCTTCTTTGTCATTCTAATCAAACCAGGATGAATCGCGATGTAAGAAGCTTGATTTTGATACATAAAGTAATGGAGAATCACTAGGAAGTTGAATAAATCTCATAGGAGTTAGGATGAAGAAGCTATCCCACTTTCAAATCAGGTGATCCCAGTTTTCCTGTTTGGGAATATGACAGCTTCCTTGTCATTCTAATCAAACCAGGATGAATCGCGATGTAAGAAGCTTGATTTTGATACATAAAGTAATGGAGAATCACTAGGAAGTTGAATAAATCTCATAGGAGTTAGGATGAAGAAGCTATCCCACTTTCAAATCAGGTGATCCCAGTTTTCCTGTTTGGGAATATGACAGCTTCCTTGTCATTCTAATCAAACCAGGATGAATCGCGATGTAAGAAGCTTGATTTTGATACATAAAGTAATGGAGAATCACTAGGAAGTTGAATAAATCTCATAGGAGTTAGGATGAAGAAGCTATCCCACTTTCAAATCAGGTGATCCCAGTTTTCCTGTTTGGGAATATGACAGCTTCTTTGTCATTCTAATCAAACCAGGATGAATCGCGATGTAAGAAGCTTGATTTTGATACATAAAGTAGTGGAGAATCACTAGGAAGTTGAATAAATCTCATAGGAGTTAGGATGAAGAAGCTATCCCACTTTCAAATCAGGTGATCCCAGTTTTCCTGTTTGGGAATATGACAGCTTCCTTGTCATTCTAATCAAACCAGGATGAATCGCGATGTAAGAAGCTTGATTTTGATACATAAAGTAATGGAGAATCACTAGGAAGTTGAATAAATCTCATAGGAGTTAGGATGAAGAAGCTATCCCACTTTCAAATCAGGTGATCCCAGTTTTCCTGTTTGGGAATATGACAGCTTCCTTGTCATTCTAATCAAACCAGGATGAATCGCGATGTAAGAAGCTTGATTTTGATACATAAAGTAATGGAGAATCACTAGGAAGTTGAATAAATCTCATAGGAGTTAGGATGAAGAAGCTATCCCACTTTCAAATCAGGTGATCCCAGTTTTCCTGTTTGGGAATATGACAGCTTCTTTGTCATTCTAATCAAACCAGGATGAATCGCGATGTAAGAAGCTTGATTTTGATACATAAAGTAATGGAGAATCACTAGGAAGTTGAATAAATCTCATAGGAGTTAGGATGAAGAAGCTATCCCACTTTCAAATCAGGTGATCCCAGTTTTCCTGTTTGGGAATATGACAGCTTCTTTGTCATTCTAATCAAACCAGGATGAATCGCGATGTAAGAAGCTTGATTTTGATACATAAAGTAGTGGAGAATCACTAGGAAGTTGAATAAATCTCATAGGAGTTAGGATGAAGAAGCTATCCCACTTTCAAATCAGGTGATCCCAGTTTTCCTGTTTAGGAATATGACAGCTTCCTTGTCATTCTAATCAAACCAGGATGAATCGCGATGTAAGAAGCTTGATTTTGATACATAAAGTAATGGAGAATCACTAGGAAGTTGAATAAATCTCATAGGAGTTAGGATGAAGAAGCTATCCCACTTTCAAATCAGGTGATCCCAGTTTTCCTGTTTGGGAATATGACAGCTTCTTTGTCATTCTAATCAAACCAGGATGAATCGCGATGTAAGAAGCTTGATTTTGATACATAAAGTAATGGAGAATCACTAGGAAGTTGAATAAATCTCATAGGAGTTAGGATGAAGAAGCTATCCCACTTTCAAATCAGGTGATCCCAGTTTTTCTGTTTGGGAATATGACAGCTTCTTTGTCATTCTAATCAAACCAGGATGAATCGCGATGTAAGAAGCTTGATTTTGATACATAAAGTAGTGGAGAATCACTAGGAAGTTGAATAAATCTCATAGGAGTTAGGATGAAGAAGCTATCCCACTTTCAAATCAGGTGATCCCAGTTTTCCTGTTTGGGAATATGACAGCTTCCTTGTCATTCTAATCAAACCAGGATGAATCGCGATGTAAGAAGCTTGATTTTGATACATAAAGTAATGGAGAATCACTAGGAAGTTGAATAAATCTCATAGGAGTTAGGATGAAGAAGCTATCCCACTTTCAAATCAGGTGATCCCAGTTTTCCTGTTTGGGAATATGACAGCTTCTTTGTCATTCTAATCAAACCAGGATGAATCGCGATGTAAGAAGCTTGATTTTGATACATAAAGTAGTGGAGAATCACTAGGAAGTTGAATAAATCTCATAGGAGTTAGGATGAAGAAGCTATCCCACTTTCAAATCAGGTGATCCCAGTTTTCCTGTTTGGGAATATGACAGCTTCCTTGTCATTCTAATCAAACCAGGATGAATCGCGATGTAAGAAGCTTGATTTTGATACATAAAGTAATGGAGAATCACTAGGAAGTTGAATAAATCTCATAGGAGTTAGGATGAAGAAGCTATCCCACTTTCAAATCAGGTGATCCCAGTTTTCCTGTTTGGGAATATGACAGCTTCTTTGTCATTCTAATCAAACCAGGATGAATCGCGATGTAAGAAGCTTGATTTTGATACATAAAGTAATGGAGAATCACTAGGAAGTTGAATAAATCTCATAGGAGTTAGGATGAAGAAGCTATCCCACTTTCAAATCAGGTGATCCCAGTTTTTCTGTTTGGGAATATGACAGCTTCTTTGTCATTCTAATCAAACCAGGATGAATCGCGATGTAAGAAGCTTGATTTTGATACATAAAGTAGTGGAGAATCATTAGGAAGTTGAATAAATCTCATAGGAGTTAGGATGAAGAAGCTATCCCACTTTCAAATCAGGTGATCCCAGTTTTTCTGTTTGGGAATATGACAGCTTCTTTGTCATTCTAATCAAACCAGGATGAATCGCGATGTAAGAAGCTTGATTTGATACATAAAGTAGTGGAGAATCACTAGGAAGTTGAATAAATCTCATAGGAGTTAGGATGAAGAAGCTATCCCACTTTCAAATCAGGTGATCCCAGTTTTCCTGTTTGGGAATATGACAGCTTCCTTGTCATTCTAATCAAACCAGGATGAATCGCGATGTAAGAAGCTTGATTTTGATACATAAAGTAATGGAGAATCACTAGGAAGTTGAATAAATCTCATAGGAGTTAGGATGAAGAAGCTATCCCACTTTCAAATCAGGTGATCCCAGTTTTCCTGTTTGGGAATATGACAGCTTCCTTGTCATTCTAATCAAACCAGGATGAATCGCGATGTAAGAAGCTTGATTTTGATACATAAAGTAATGGAGAATCACTAGGAAGTTGAATAAATCTCATAGGAGTTAGGATGAAGAAGCTATCCCACTTTCAAATCAGGTGATCCCAGTTTTCCTGTTTGGGAATATGACAGCTTCTTTGTCATTCTAATCAAACCAGGATGAATCGCGATGTAAGAAGCTTGATTTTGATATATAAAGTAATGGAGAATCACTAGGAAGTTGAATAAATCTCATAGGAGTTAGGATGAAGAAGCTATCCCACTTTCAAATCAGGTGATCCCAGTTTTCCTGTTTGGGAATATGACAGCTTCCTTGTCATTCTAATCAAACCAGGATGAATCGCGATGTAAGAAGCTTGATTTTGATACATAAAGTAATGGAGAATCACTAGGAAGTTGAATAAATCTCATAGGAGTTAGGATGAAGAAGCTATCCCACTTTCAAATCAGGTGATCCCAGTTTTCCTGTTTGGGAATATGACAGCTTCCTTGTCATTCTAATCAAACCAGGATGAATCGCGATGTAAGAAGCTTGATTTTGATACATAAAGTAATGGAGAATCACTAGGAAGTTGAATAAATCTCATAGGAGTTAGGATGAAGAAGCTATCCCACTTTCAAATCAGGTGATCCCAGTTTTCCTGTTTGGGAATATGACAGCTTCTTTGTCATTCTAATCAAACCAGGATGAATCGCGATGTAAGAAGCTTGATTTGGATACATAAAGTAGTGGAGAACCATTAGGAAGTTGAATAAATCTCATAGGAGTTAGGATGAAGAAGCTATCCCACTTTCAAATCAGGTGATCCCAGTTTTCCTGTTTGGGAATATGACAGCTTCCTTGTCATTCTAATCAAACCAGGATGAATCGCGATGTAAGAAGCTTGATTTTGATACATAAAGTAATGGAGAATCACTAGGAAGTTGAATAAATCTCATAGGAGTTAGGATGAAGAAGCTATCCCACTTTCAAATCAGGTGATCCCAGTTTTCCTGTTTGGGAATATGACAGCTTCCTTGTCATTCTAATCAAACCAGGATGAATCGCGATGTAAGAAGCTTGATTTTGATACATAAAGTAATGGAGAATCACTAGGAAGTTGAATAAATCTCATAGGAGTTAGGATGAAGAAGCTATCCCACTTTCAAATCAGGTGATCCCAGTTTTCCTGTTTGGAATATGACAACTTCTTTGTCATTCCAAACAAACCAGGATCAATCGTGATGTAAGAAGCTTGATTTTGTATATAAAGTAATGGAGAATCACTAGGAAGTTGAATAAATCTCATAGGAGTTAGGATGAAGAAGCTATCCACTTTCAAATCAGGTGATCCCAGTTTTCCTGTTTGGGAATATGACAGCTTCCTTGTCATTCTAATCAAACCAGGATGAATCGCGATGTAAGAAGCTTGATTTTGATATATAAAGTAATGGAGAATCACTAAGAAGTTGAATAAATCTCATAGGAGTTAGGATGAAGAAGCTATCCCACTTTCAAATCAGGTGATCCCAGTTTTCCTGTTTGGGAATATGACAGCTTCCTTGTCATTCTAATCAAACCAGGATGAATCGCGATGTAAGAAGCTTGATTTTGATACATAAAGTAATGGAGAATCACTAGGAAGTTGAATAAATCTCATAGGAGTTAGGATGAAGAAGCTATCCCACTTTCAAATCAGGTGATCCCAGTTTTTCTGTTTGGGAATATGACAGCTTCTTTGTCATTCTAATCAAACCAGGATGAATCGCGATGTAAGAAGCTTGATTTTGATACATAAAGTAGTGGAGAATCACTAGGAAGTTGAATAAATCTCATAGGAGTTAGGATGAAGAAGCTATCCCACTTTCAAATCAGGTGATCCTAGTTTTCCTGTTTGGGAATATAACAGCTTCCTTGTCATTCTAATCGAACCAGGATGAATCGCGATGTAAGAAGCTTGATTTTGATACATAAAGTAATGGAGAATCACTAGGAAGTTGAATAAATCTCATAGGAGTTAGGATGAAGAAGCTATCCCACTTTCAAATCAGGTGATCCCAGTTTTCCTGTTTGGGAATTTGACAGCTTCTTTGTCATTCTAATCAAACCAGGATGAATCGCGATGTAAGAAGCTTGAATTGGATACATAAAGTAGTGGAGAACCATTAGGAAGTTGAATAAATCTCATAGGAGTTAGGATGAAGAAGCTATCCCACTTTCAAATCAGGTGATCCCAGTTTTCCTGTTTCGGAATATGACAGCTTCCTTGTCATTCTAATCAAACAAAGATGAATCGCGATGTAAGAAGCTTGATTTTGACACATAAAGTAATGGAGAATCACTAGGAAGTTGAATAAATCTCATAGGAGTTAGGATGAAGAAGCTATCCCACTTTCAAATCAAGTGATCCCAGTTTTTCTGTTTGGGAATATGACAGCTTCTTTGTCATTCTAATCGAACCAGAATGAATCGCGATGTAAGTGTTGAACTGAAGAGAAGATGGAGCTTGTACAATAATAGGGCAAGCTCTAGAAGATGTTAAGAAGAGTTCTATGAAGATTCAGAAGAGATGTGAAGTCAGTACAAAGATAAGATAGTGATCAAGAAGAGTAGTAATCAGTGTTGGGAGATCTTTGGAGGAGTTTGGGAGCTTAAGGGTGTTGAGAAGAAGGCATTAGATGATGAGATGGATTGCTAATAAGAGAGTGAGGCTTAGGAGAGTAATGGGTTGGAGGAATGAGTTTGGGAGAGGCTAGGCCGTACAGGCCGTACCATGGCCGTACAGGCCGTACAAGAGGAGCTCGACCAAGATCACTACCTAAGGGAAGTTACTACACTCGGTTAACTTAAGAGGTAAAGGAGAAGTCTTACTGAGCCTTTACTGATGTTACCGCGTGGAGAGGATAAGGGAAGAGCTTATGACAGGCTGTCAGAAGCTGTGTAAAGGTAAAGGTGCTTTACACACAAGGAAGAGCTTAATTGGACAGTTTGAATTAAAGCAGAATCTTATCCCATGTAATAGTGTGCTTTCTGAAACCCTTAACCTCGAGATGCCTCTCTATATATTGTAACATTTGGTCATTAATAAAACTCAGACAGTTCTGATTATACTTAGCCTCCATGGCGTTTCTCTTAGTCTCTTGATCTAATCTCTTACTCTCTACACTCGTTTCGTCTCTAATCTCTCTCAAATCTATTCTAAACACTCAGATTACTCTTCATTACTCTAAAGTCATATGGTATCAGAGCCAGGTTCGTGAGAATCTGAGTTCTTGTTGAGGTTTGTATCAAGACAAAGGATAGAAGCTAGGAGCTGGGCGTTGAAGATTCAAGCTTCAAGTCTTCTCCGGTTGTGTCTTTGGTCGTGTTGGTGTGATTACTACTCTCAGTCCAAGATTTAGCAAGCTGTTTACGTCTAGCTGCTTCAAGATGGATAGTGGGATGAAGATGAAGGTCGCGGTGGTGTTCAAGGGGAACAACTACCTAGTGTGGTCACGGATGGTGAAGACCGCAGTTGGAAGCAAAGGCTTGTGGGGACACATTACCTCTGGAACGCCCCCAAAGCCGGTTGCTCAAGAAGAAGACAAGGATGAGACATCAAAGGATCCATTCGAGAGGTGGGAGCAGGAAGACATGATGGTGATGTCAGTTCTTCATGCTTCCTTAGAGCCGGCGATTCTGGATGCATACTGCTACTGTGAGACAGCAAAGGAGTTGTGGGATACCTTAAAGAGGGTGTATGGAAACACATCCAACCTGAGTAGAGTCTTTGAGGTGAAGCAAGAAATCAACAACTTGACTCAAGAAGACATGGAGTTTACCAAGCACCTAGGAAGGTTCAGGTCACTCTGGTCCGAGCTAGAGATGTTGAGGCCAAGCACGGTTGATCCCAGTGAGCTAATCAAGAGGCGTGAGCAGGACAAGGTCTTTGGACTGCTCTTGACACTGAATCCGGCATACAGTGGGCTGATACAACACATGCTGAGAGATGATACTTTACCTGACTTGGAGGAAGTGTGTTCTCGGATTCAGAAAGAGCAAGGGTCAATTGGGTTGTTTGGGAAGAAGGGGGAGTTGTCTTTAGCTAACCAAGCCGCACAAGCTGAGCAAGGAGAGACTCCACAAGCTAACAGAGCTACGAATGGGAAGTTTGAGGATAGGAGGTTCAATGGGAGCTGTGATCATTGCAAGAAGCAAGGCCACAAGAAGAGCCAGTGTTGGATACTCCACCCACACCTCAAACCGGCAAAGTTCATGAAGGAAAGGGAAGCTAGAGCTCACATGTCTGACGGGTCAAGTGATGTGGGTACTAGCAAGGCTCAAGAAGGTGGTACAAGTGATGGCAAGTCTCTGGTGGCGTACATGGGAGCTCCTAGCAGCCGCAACAATGATCAGGACTTCATAAGGAAGGCTGACATTGATGCACTCATCAAGATGTTCAAGGATAACGGTAACATCAATGGTTATTCTTATGGTGCTTCCATGATTGCTAGGACTGTAGGAGACTTAGATTGCATCACTAGAACTGATAGTATAGCTAGGTTGCTAAGAAATGCAAATAACTACAATGCATATAAGCCATCTAGTATACTCGCTCACCTTGCTAGTAATCAATCAACTAGACCTCTTATTGTAGATTCAGGTGCATCACATCACATGATTAGTGATACTAAGTTAATTAAGAACATTGTGCCTACTAAGGGTCATGTGATGATTGCAAATGGTGATAAGGTTCCAATTAAAGGAATAGGAACACTTAAACTGTTTAGTAAAGACTCAAAAGCTTTCTATATGCCTGACTTTACTTCAAACTTATTATCTGTCAAGAAATGTGCAACTGACTTGCAATGCAATGTCATATTTAGTCCTAATGATGTGAAGTTTCAGGATATTGAAAGCAGCAAAGTGATTGGAAAAGGAGTAACAAAAGGAGACTTATATTTGCTTGAAGATCTTGCTCCTGTTTCTGACATTAGCTGCTCGTTTACTACTGCTTCTGTTCCTAGTTTAAATAAGAATGCATTGTGGCATGCTAGACTAGGACACCCTCATAATAAGGCTTTAAAACTGATGTTGCCAGGTGTTTCTTTTGAAAACAATGATTGTGAAGCTTGCATTTTAGGCAAGCATTGTAGAACTGTATTTCCAAACTCTTCTACGGTTTATGAGAATTGCTTTGATCTTATTCACTCTGATGTATGGACTGCTCCTTGTTTATCTAGAGAGAATCATAAGTATTATGTCTCATTCATTGATGAAAAATCTAAATACACCTGGTTAACCTTAATTCCAACTAAAGATAGGGTACTTGATGCATTTAAAAATTTTCAATCCTATGTAACTAACCATTATCAAGCCAAGATTAAGATTTTCAGGTCAGATAATGGAGGAGAATACATTGGACAAGCTTTCAAGCAACACTTATCTCAGTATGGAATTCTTCATCAAACAAGCTGTCCCTACACTCCACAACAGAATGGTGTGGCTGAGAGGAAGAATAGGCACCTTATGGAAGTTGCAAGATCAATGATGTTCCAAGCTAATGTACCTAAGAAGTTTTGGAGTGATGCAGTAGCCACGGCCTGCTATCTAATCAACAGGACTCCCACACTGATCCTGAAAGGGCAGTCACCATTTGAGGTTCTCAACAAACATAAACCCTCATTAGAACATATTAGGATCTTTGGGTGTTTATGTTATGTTTTGATACCCGGGGAGTTGAGAAACAAGCTTGAAGCTAGGAGTACTAAGGCAATGTTTATTGGCTACTCTACAACTCAAAAGGGATACAAGTGTTATAATCCAGACACAAGAAGGGTGCTGGTATCAAGGGATGTGAAGTTTGTTGAAGAGAGAGGATATTATGAGGAGCAAAACAAAGAAGACTTGAAGGATCTTACCTCGGAGAGAGCCACTACCTTGCGGATCATCTTAGAAAGTATTGGAGTCAAGGTGAGACAAGATCAGCAAGGATCTGGCAGTAACCCAGGATCTCAACCACCAAATGGTGGACGTTCAGCAACTCCCACTTCTGATCATGGGGGGGAAAGGAGTGAACCAGAGACAACTCAAGAGAGTAGTGGAGCATCTGGTACACATGATCAAGATGTGGAAGTAAGTGAACAGCAAGATGGAGCTGAAGCAAGTCAGCTAGGAGAAGAAGAGGCAGTTGAAGTGTCTACTTCTGTACCACAAGAAAGTGGAGAAGAATCACAAGTGGAAGTGGAACAACCGGAACCAGCATTGAGAAGAAGCACACGGATTAGGAGAGATGCTTCCAACTGGGTAAGCACGAGAGTGTACTACAATGCCCAGGCTGTGGAGCATCCTTCTCAAGCTGTGTGTTCCTTTGCTCAATACCCTGAAGAACATTGTGCTTTTATGGTAAACTTGGATGAGAACTACATACCAAGAAGCTATGAAGAGGCAATGATGGATAAAGAATGGAAGGAATCAGTTGGAGCTGAGGCAGGAGCTATGATCAAGAATGATACATGGTATGAGAGTGAGTTACCAAAAGGGAAGAAGGCGGTGACTAGTAGATGGATCTTCACAATCAAGTATAAGGCTGATGGAAAGGTGGAGAGGAAGAAGTCAAGATTGGTTGCAAGAGGCTTTACTCAAACTTATGGAGAAGATTACATTGAGACCTTTGCACCAGTAGCTAAACTTCACACAATCCGGATTGTCTTAAGCTTAGCTGTGAACCTTGGATGGGGCTTATGGCAAATGGATGTGAAGAATGCATTTCTACAAGGAGAGCTGGAGGATGAAGTGTATATGCATCCACCTCCAGGCTTGGAACACTTAGTGAAGAGAGGGAATGTGTTGAGACTGAAGAAAGCTATCTATGGATTGAAGCAATCACCAAGAGCTTGGTACAACAAGCTGAGTACTACTCTGAATGGCCGAGGCTTCAAGAAGTCTGAACTAGACCACACCCTCTTCACTCTCACTACTTCCTCAGGTATGATTGCACTCCTTGTGTATGTTGATGATATCATTATCACAGGAAGTGATAAGGAAGGTATCATAGCAACCAAGGAGTTCCTTAAGTCCATGTTTGAGATTAAAGACTTGGGAGAAATGAAATACTTTCTTGGAATTGAGATATGTAGATCCAAGGAAGGTTTGTTCATGTCCCAAAGGAAGTATACACTTGATCTTTTGAAAGGTGCAGGTGCTTATGGAGGCAAGACAGCAAGGATGCCTATGGAGGATGGCTACAAAGTCCCACGAGAGGGGGAGATTGAAGACAGCAAGCCTTATCAGGATCCTAAACTCTATAGAAAGCTAGTTGGTAAATTGATTTACCTTACAATAACTAGGCCTGACATTTGCTTTGCTGTGAATCAGGTGAGTCAACACATGCAAGTGCCTAAGGAACATCATTGGCGCATGGTGGAGAGGATCTTGATGTATCTCAACGGCTCACCTGATCAAGGAGTATGGATGGGTTGCAATGGGAGCACTGAAGTGGTTGGATACTGTGATGCGGATTGGGCTGGTGATAGAGCAGACAGGAGATCAACCACAGGCTATTGCACATTCATTGGAGGCAACTTGGTTACTTGGAAGAGTAAGAAGCAGAAGGTGGTGTCTTGCTCAAGTGCAGAAGCTGAGTATAGAGCCATGCTGAAGCTGACCAACGAGCTGGTGTGGATCAAGGGCATCTTGAAGCATTTGGAGATTGATCAAGCCACGCCAATGACAATGCATTGTGATAACCAAGCTGCCATCCACATTGCCTCCAACTCGGTGTTCCATGAGAGAACCAAACACATTGAAGTGGATTGTCACAAGGTGAGGCAGATGATCATCTTAGGAGTCATCTTGCCATGCTACACAAGAAGTGAAGATCAGTTAGCGGATGTGTTCACCAAGGCTGCAAGACAGAAGACAATGGAGTCCATTCACATCAGGTTGGGCCTCATTGATCTTGGGAAGAGAAGGAGCTGATCCCCTTTGGCTGTGAGGTCTTTACTCTTTTTCCCTTATCAAGGTTTTATCCCAATGGGTTTTCCTTGGTAAGGTTTTTAATGAGGAAGATCTCATGGCTGTCCAAGCTTAGGCTTTCACAAAGCTAAGCTTGAGGGGGAGTGTTGAGAAGAAGGCATTAGATGATGAGATGGATTGCTAATAAGAGAGTGAGGCTTAGGAGAGTAATGGGTTGGAGGAATGAGTTTGGGAGAGGCTAGGCCGTACAGGCCGTACCATGGCCGTACAGGCCGTACAAGAGGAGCTCGACCAAGATCACTACCTAAGGGAAGTTACTACACTCGGTTAACTTAAGAGGTAAAGGAGAAGTCTTACTGAGCCTTTACTGATGTTACCGCGTGGAGAGGATAAGGGAAGAGCTTATGACAGGCTGTCAGAAGCTGTGTAAAGGTAAAGGTGCTTTACACACAAGGAAGAGCTTAATTGGACAGTTTGAATTAAAGCAGAATCTTATCCCATGTAATAGTGTGCTTTCTGAAACCCTTAACCTCGAGATGCCTCTCTATATATTGTAACATTTGGTCATTAATAAAACTCAGACAGTTCTGATTATACTTAGCCTCCATGGCGTTTCTCTTAGTCTCTTGATCTAATCTCTTACTCTCTACACTCGTTTCGTCTCTAATCTCTCTCAAATCTATTCTAAACACTCAGATTACTCTTCATTACTCTAAAGTCATAAAGGGCGAGGCCGGTACGGACGGCCGTACGGATGGTACGGCCTGTACGGACATGATCAACTCAAGACTGATGGACTCGACCATTTGAAGCTATTTGAGGGCTGTACAAATATAGGGCATTGGTGTACGGTTATGGCAAGTCCGTACAGCCAAGGAGAAGCTCTAATATGAATGTGCAAAGTCCGGGATAGTAAGAAGCATCAAATGGAATCAAGAAGATGCTTTGGTGGCAAGAAGATTCAAACAAGAGTTGGCGCCAAGTATGGGAAGTATGGATTGGTTAGAATGGTCCACGACAGGCTGGCTACAGCTGGAAAGGAAGAGCAAGCAAGGTTGTGTATCTGGACAGTTAAGAGGGCAGATACACAAGCTCTCCTCACCATACTTTCCCTCATCCAATCAGGCGCATACAAACAGCTAGTAAAGCACCAAGAGTGATCTGAAGCATCCAATTCAAACCAGAAGATCTCCACCCTTATTACCTTATCTCTTAGCTAGGGTTTTCTAAGTTGTAATGCTAGTATAAAGGCTTAAGGATGTCGATTTGTAAAGACTAAGTGAGTAAGGGGGTTTCCCTTCTCCTTCTCTAATCTTCAGTCTCTTGTTCTCTCAGTTTCTCTCTAGTCTCTTAAGTCTCTTAATCTCTGTTCTTAAGTCTCTCACATACTCATAAACACTCTCACTAATCCTTTTCTATATATCACCTAGAACAAGCTCTAATCATTCTTCATTGAAGCTTATACACACACACATACTACCAGAGTAGAGATCTCTTTAAAAATCATATGGTATCAGAGCCAGGTTCATCAGAACCTGAGCTGTAGCTTCCGCACAACACAAGCTCTACCCTCAGCTCAAATCCAACCCTTGAAGACATTCCCATCCGAGTTCAGTTTCTCCATGAGAAGAAGACTGAAGGGCGTGTCTCTTATCCTTTCTCCTGTCTATACTGATGGAGAGACTCATTGGAAGCAGAAGTGTATGGAGAGGACTCACGAACCTCATCCAAGGCGCCTCCTCCAAGAGCTTTCTTCACCCGGTTCATCATGAAAGCTGTCAAGATGATGGCGCCTAGAAGACTTGAAGAAAGGAGGAGTCTTTGAGTTGGAGAAACAAGAAGGTGGCCATGAACTGAAGGAGTAGGAGGTGGGTGACTATCCAGACTCTCAGATTCAACAAAAGCCATGGCCAGTCCCCTTGGAGGTTTAAGGAACCAACCTGGTTCCTTGTGTAAGCGATTTTAAAACCCTCTTGATAATGAGCTTGTGTTGTTGACTGGTTGTATTGTGTGATGTGATTGAAAACCTGAGGACTGTTAAAGATTGATAAATTAAAATGTTTAAGAATCTGTCCCAGGATACTTTAAGAGCTTTGTTTGGTGACTGAATGTGATTAATATGCTTAGCTTCGTTTCATAGTGATGCTTAGAGTGATTAACTGAATCTGCTTGCATACATGGATTGAAACTGAATTTAAAGCTGTTGCATATAGTCTTGTGGCTGTCTTACATTGAAGCATTAGATTTATGTCTAGAGTGCTGAGTAAAGAAGCTTTTAAAAGTGCCTAAGTAACTTGTCTTGAATCTGTTAGGATCTTGCTTGTTCTTAGAGAGCTAGCTTGCAAAGAATAGAACTTGATAATGCCTTGTGTCTATCTGTTGCATTGCTTGTGAGATTGGGAATCAAACCTGATGATTAATCAAGGATTGATCCCAATACTCTTGTGTCTTATCCTTGCTGGAGTTTGAGTGGTGTTTCAGGTTCACAAGAAGTGTTCTCTGCTCACCACCTATCCAAGACAAGAGGAAGACTTGAACCATTGTGTGGAGCAATGGGAAGATACTTGTGTGTAGAAGCTGGTTTAAGAAGCGCAGGCCACGAGGTTGTTGAGCTCCTGGTTCAAGACATACAAGCGGAAGACCAACCATTGTGTGGAGCAATGGGAAGGTTCTTGTGTGTAGAAGCCGGTTTAAGAAGCGCAGGCCACGAGGTTGTTGAGCTCCTGGTTCGAGGCACACAAGAAGAAGAAGGTCACCACCTATGCCATGAGGAAGGCCGGTGATCTGAGGGTACTTGAAGCTTAAAGTAAAAGGATGGATCAGTGATTTAAGCGCAGCTGTTAGGGTGATGTGCTCCTGGTCTTGAAGTTCATTGAGGCTCATTCTCGGTCTTAAGCTTCTGGTGTGAGGAGTGATCCAGCCGAAGTAGAGGGAAGAAGAAAGCTACTCAATAAGCTTCTGGTGTGAGATGCTTGGAGAGTGAGCATTGCAAGAGGGATGGGCACACCAAGGAAAGGTGTTGGATACTGAATCCAAGCATCAAACCTGCCAAGTTCAAGCGAACCGTGCCCATGGAGGTTCAAGAGATCAGCTCGGATCTCTTGTTTGTAAGCAAACCTCTTAACCCTTAATAAGAGCTTGTGTCTTTATTTATTGTGCTGTGAGTGGTGTCTAGAGTCCCAGAATCTCATGTTTTGTTTATTGCATTGTCTTGAGTGTTGTCATAGCTTGAATCATCATGAATGTGTTGTAGAATTGAGTAGAATGTCTCTGCTGCTTGCATCATGATTGATAAGTTCTTTTGCATACATAAGCATATCTCATACTGTCTAAGTTCAAACCTAGTGTTCTCTGATGCTATTGCCTATGTTTAATCCATCAATGAAAGTCTTGCATCAATTAGAAATTGTCTAAGTTGCTTGCATCATTGGTTCTGATTGAAACTGTTGTGCAGTGCTTTAATATTACTCATGGATTGAACCCGTTGCATTCATATAGCTAATGTTTTAAGATTGTGCATTCATGTAGTAATGCATTTAAAAATGAGCCTAAATTGCAAATGTCCTGATATAAGCTTTGCATTTAGAGAACTGTATAGAACGTGCATTGTCATTGTTAGAAATTGAAATCTGCTTGTCTCGACTCAATCTGTTCTGATTGTTGCTATGCCATAGTTAAATCCATCAGTGATGTCTTATAAGCATTTAGAAGTATGTCTAAGCTACTTGAATCATTGGCCTTGATAAAACTAGTGAGCATAAGCTTGAATTGTGTCACTCTTGTCGCCTTAATTGCAGAAGTATCATCTAGACTTGTGCTCCATTTTGGATTGAATCTGTTTCATTCATATAGTTAGTGTAACCTAATGCATTCATCTATTGTTGCATTTTAAAAAAAAAAAAACTGAATTGATTGTCTTTGCTTGATTGTCTTGATTGTCTAGCTTGTTTCAAGTATCATATATTATTGTGGCATTGGTGATCAAACAGGATGGATGATCTTGGTTTGATCCCAATGGGATGATCTGATCTTGCATTGAGTTTTGGTGGTGTTAGGTACACAAGGGAAGTATGTAACTCGCCATCAACCAAGAATGTAGAGACAAAGGTCTTGTGCCATTGCATATCATCACTAGGACATGTTAGTCCATAATCTACAGGAAGTGTAGTGTGATTGAGTATGCAATGAGAGATAGCCATTGCATAATACCATTGGACATATCCAGTCCTTAGTCTACAGGAAGTGTAGCATGGGTTATTATGCAATGAGAGATGTGTCTTGTGAGACTCTCTATGGTGATTCAAACACCCTAATTCCTGGTTAAGGAAGAGAGAAAACTCACAAGAAGAAAGCTATCATAAAAAAAAAAAAAAAAAAGATGATAGTTATTAGACCATGGAGATGCTTAGGATCATCACAAGCTTAGCTCCTTCTAGTCTAGGTTCTAAGCTTGAGGGGGAGTCTTAATGCATATGATCCATGGTCAGTAACAAGTCGTTGCAAAGGCTTCTACAAGGATCATCAACCGGACCAAGTCAGTGGCGTGTCTAGGCAAGAGGCTGTTCAGAGCAGCCTTGGCAAGTGAGGAAGAAGGCTCTCCATCAATGCAGCTTCAATGAGAGGTGATTGAGGAGAAGCTGATGAATCCATTCTGCCTTTCCAAGAAGTTGATGATGCCATGAAGATGGTGCATTGAGAGAGTTTGGAAACTCACAAAAACACAAGGGAAGTTCCCTTAGACTTTTAAAACTCTTTTCAATCTTTTTCATTCATCTTATTCATTGCTTGTGCTTGAAAAGATACTTAAGATGATTATGATTGTGAGATTGTGTGCATCAAGTGTGATGCAGGATATTCATTTTCTTGTTTTTGATAGGTACTGATGCACCTTTGGGATAATGTATCAGGTACCATTGCTTCAGCCTCACTAGTGTTTTGAAGATGATCTGGTCGTGTCCTAGCTTCTCTAAGATGGCTGTGAAGTCAGTTGAGAGGGGGAGACTTCAAACCGGTTCCATGAAGAGGTGAAGCTGAAGTGTGAAGTGTGAAGTGTGCGCAAAGCTGTGAAGTGTTGCTGTATACACTTTTGTGTATTAGAGCATGATTCAACCAATCAGGGATAATCAGATGAAAAGATTAAAGAGATTAAGAGATTCTAGTGAGAGAATAAAGAGAGAGAGACACAAAACTCCATTAATTAATAACTGATGAGGTTTACAAGTATTAATAGAGAGAGCAACAAGGAAATTCGAAATGGGTAAGCATGTGTAGTCAAAGGACAGGCTGGAACTCCTTTTGAATCACTTGGCTGTGCTTTCTCACATGCTTGCACTAGTATAAAGGTAACTTCTCCTTTCCAGCATCATACAGGCTGTCAAAGTGATCCCTTATCCTTCCTTAACCTCCCTTATCCTCTTTGGTCGAGTTTCCTCTCTTCTCTTCACTAAGTTACCTTCTCATCCCATCAGATAACTTCCCCAAGTAGTTACTGTGGTTAAAATAAAGTTACCACAGTAAAACTCTAAAGTTACTATCTCAGCCTCCTTGGTCTTCATCTCAATACTCCCCCTCAAGCTTGACCATGTAGAACAAGTCAAGCTTGGAAACCATGAAGACCTCCCTCGTTAAAAACCTCACCAAGTAAAACCCATTGGGATAAAACCTTGATGAGGGAAAAAGAGTGGAGACTCCATGGTTAAGGGGCTCAGCTCCTAGGAGTCAGATCAATGAGTCCAAGCCTTGACAGTATGGACTCCATTGTCTTCAATCTCGCTGCCTTAGTAAACACATCTGCAAGCTGATCTTCACTTCTTGTATAACATGGCAGAATCACTCCTAAGATGATCATCTGCCTCACCTTATGACAATCCACCTCTATGTGCTTTGTTCTCTCATGAAACACTGAATTGGAGGCAATGTGGATAGCTGCTTGATTGTCACAATGCATTGTCATAGGTGTGGCCTGCTCGATCTCCAAGTGCTTCAAGATCCCCTTGATCCACACCAACTCATTTGTAAGCTTCAACATAGCTCTATACTCAGCTTCAGCACTTGAACAGGAGATGACCTTCTGCTTCTTACTCTTCCAAGTAACCAGATTCCCTCCAATGAATGTACAATACCCAGTAGTTGATCTCCTGTCCACTCTATCTCCTGCCCAATCAGCATCACAATACCCAACCACTTCTGTACTGCCATTGCAACCCATCCAAACTCCTTGTCCATGTGAGCCACTCAAATACCTCAGTATCCTATCAACCATCTTCCAGTGATGTACCTTTGGCGCCTGCATATGTTGGCTCACTTGATTCACAGCAAAGCATATATCAGGTCTGGTGATAGTCAAGTAGATCAGCTTACCCACCATCCTCCTATACAGCTTAGCATCCTCAAACAACTGGTTCTCTTCAACCTCCCCCTCACGCAAGACCTTATACCCTTCCTCAAGAGGTGTCTTAGCTATCTTCCCTCCAAGCACATCAGTCTCCTTCAGCATATCCATAGTATACTTCCTTTGAGACATAAACAAACCCTCCTTAGATCTGCATATCTCAATCCCCAAAAAATACTTCATCTCTCCCAAGTCTTTAATATCAAACACAGACTTGAGAAACTCTTTGGTGGCTTTAATCCCAGCCTTATCACTCCCTGTGATAATCAAATCATCCACATACACCAAAATCACTATGATCCCTGATGGTCCAACCAGTGTGAAGAGTGTATGATCTAGTTCAGACTTCCTGAACCCTCTCCCATTGAGAGTTGTACTAAGCTTTCTGTACCAAGCTCTAGGAGACTGCTTCAGCCCATATATAGCCTTCTTCAATCTCAAAACATTCCCTGGCTTTACTAGATGCTCAAGACCAGGAGGTGGATGCATGTATACTTCATCTTCAAGTTCACCTTGCAAGAAAGCATTCTTCACATCCATTTGCCACAAATCCCACTCCAAGTTTGTTGCAATAGATAACACAATTCGAATTGTGTGAAGCTTGGCCACTGGTGCAAAAGTATCAATGTAATCTTCCCCATAAGTCTGTGTAAATCCTCTTGCAACCAGCCTAGTCTTGCGCCTATCTATCTCCCCATTTGCAAGGTACTTGATGGTGAAGATCCATCTGCTTGAAACTGCCTTCTTCCCTTTAGGTAACTCACTCTCATACCAAGTATCATTCCTGATCATTGCATCCCTTTCATCTCCTACTGAATCTCTCCAAACCTTGTGCTTCATAGCTTCTTCATAAGATCTTGGTATCTCATTCTCATCCAAGTTACACATAAACACCATGTGCTCTTCTGGAAACTCTGCAAAGGAACACACGGCTTGAGAGGGATGCTCCACAGCCTGGGCATTGTAGTACACTCTCGTGTTTACCCAGTTGGAAGGATCCCTCCTTATCCTTGTGCTCCTCCGCAAGGTCTCAACCTGTTCTTCAGCCTGAACATTCTCTTGTGCTTCCTCTCTTAAACCAGTAGGTTCTCCCTGCTCATTTCCACCTGACTGAGCTTCACTCTCTACTTCCTGTGTCTCCTCCTGATCATGCTGACCTGAATCCTCTTGGTTATGCTCCTGCTCCCCTGATTCAGATCCATTCCCCCTCTCATGATCAAGAGGGGTTGTTCCTCCAGCTTCTCCAGCTTGATTAGAAGGTCCGGTTCTTCCTGGTTCCTGATCTTGGGATAATCCTATCCCTAGCCTCTCCAACAACACTCTCAATGTTGTTGCCTTCTCTGATGGAGCTCGGGACAGATCCTCTAGGTCTTCCCATTTCTTCTCCTCATAATACCCTTTAGACTCAACAAACTTCACTTCTCTAGATACCATAACCCTCCTAGTTATTGGATCATAACATTTGTAGCCTTTCTGAGTGATTGAGTACCCAATGAACATAGCTTTAGTACTCTTTGCTTCTAGCTTGTTCCTTCTTTCTCCGGGAATCATCACATAACATAAGCACCCAAAGACTCTCAAATGATCAATGTGGCTTGGCCTTGTTCAATACTTCAAAGGGAGACAGTTTCTTCAAGACACGGGTTGGCACTCTATTGATGAGATAGCAAGCAGTCTGAACAGCATCACTCCAAAACCTCTTAGGGACATTCATGTGGAACATGATTGATCTCGCAACCTCCATCAAATGTCTGTTCTTCCTCTCAGCCACCCCATTTTGTTGTGGTGTGTAAGGACAGCTAGTTTGTTGCACAATCCCATGCTTTGCAAGATGACTCTTGAAAGCATTGCTAGTGTATTCTCCTCCATTATCAGACCTCAGAATCCTCACAGTGGCATTGTACTGATTAGTAACATATGCTTGGAAGTTCATGAAGGCTTCTAGGACTCTGTCTTTGGAGGGAATCATGGTGATCCATGTGTACTTGGACTTCTCATCAATGAAAGTCACAAAGTACTTATGGCTGTCTCTAGACATACAGGGAGCTGTCCACACGTCTGAATGCACCAGATCAAAGCAATTCTCATATCTGGTTTCTGATGTTGGGAAGACAGTCCTACAGTGCTTTCCAAGTATACAAGCTTCACACTCCAAGTGATTGAACGCCATACTTGGTAGAATCAGTTCAATTGCCTTGGCATGAGGATGTCCCAGCCTTGCATGCCATGTGAGATTATCACACCTATCCGTTGTGCTGCTTAAACACACAGACTCCACAGGACTAGGCGCCTCAGTTGTTTGGAGATGATAGAGCTGATGCTTGCTGTCTCCTCTGCCAATAACCCTTCCAGTCTTCAAATCCTGGAACTCAACTTCATTTGGTCTGAAAACCACTTGACAATCCAGATCAACTGTAGCCTTCTTAACTGAGATTAGATTGGATGTAAACTGAGGTAGGTAGAAGGCAGTGGAGTTCTTCTCAAACAGCTTGAGGTTTCCCACTCCTTCTATTGGGATCCTGGTACCATTGGCTATCATGACACTCCCTGTTGCTGCTTTAACCTCACTGATTAGTCTCTTGTCACTGATCATGTGGTGTGTTGCTCCAGAGTCAATGATGATGGGTTTAGATGTGGATGCTTTGGCAGGAGCACCCAGACTCCGGGTCGTAGCCAAAGCATACACATGCTTAACCAACTCATCCCATTCCTTCTTTGTCACACACTCATCTGCCCTCTTGGTATCCATTCCTCTCATATCCGCACTGTCTCCTACTGTTTCTCCCATGTAAGCTGAGTATGAACACTCTCCTATAACCATCTGCTGAAGTACATCCTTGATTCTCTTCAAGATCACACTCATCCTGTCACTTAAGAGCTCAGACTCGCTATCCTTTCTCCATGCCCTTCTCTTCATTAACCACTTCTTAGAAAGTTTTCTCAACCTTCCCCTCTTACAGCTTGTACCTCCCTTCCATCTTTCTGGCTTCCTGTTCATTTCCCACACATCACAAGTATATTTAACAAGCTCACATACCTCTTCCATAAGGAAGCTGAAGATCACATCTTGCTTCCTCCTTTCTTGACAACATCTCGGATTTGATGTGTGTGTCTTCACCACATCTAGCTCTGACCATACTTCTCTCAGCCTTCCCACAAGCTGATAACACTCATCCTTTCCTTGTCTCAAGCCGCGGATCACCCCTCTGTCCTCAACGACTCTCACAAGCTTGGACTTGCCTAAAGTTGCTTCAATCTCACTCTTTGTAGTGTTTCCTTGAACAACTTCATTTCCCAGCTTCAGACCTCTTGTCTGACCTTCTTCAGTAGCCATTTCCATGAAAGGTTTCCCCTTTCCATGACTACTCCATAACCCACAGCTTTCCAAAGCTCTCTTTGCCCATCTTGACCAATCGCCATGCCTCTCTTCTTCAAGCTCCATGGTTGTACTAGATCTGTGCTTCATTTCCATGTTGAGATAGTTTGAATCCATCAGAATATCTCACACCACTCAGATAAAAAAGACCAGAACTCAAGAACACCAAGAACACTCAAGAACCCTCAAGAACACTCAAGAACACCCAGATTTTATGAAAAACGAAATCACACTCTCCCCTTTTTAGCAACCTGGCTCTGATACCATATACACTTTTGTGTATTAGAGCATGATTCAACCAATCAGGGATAATCAGATGAAAAGATTAAAGAGATTAAGAGATTCTAGTGAGAGAATAAAGAGAGAGAGACACAAAACTCCATTAATTAATAACTGATGA
Source organism: Brassica napus (assembly GCF_020379485.1). Taxonomy (NCBI): domain Eukaryota; kingdom Viridiplantae; phylum Streptophyta; class Magnoliopsida; order Brassicales; family Brassicaceae; genus Brassica; species Brassica napus. The sequence continues at coordinate 55,851 of NW_026015030.1, forward strand.
GGTTTACAAGTATTAATAGAGAGAGCAACAAGGAAATTCGAAATGGGTAAGCATGTGTAGTCAAAGGACAGGCTGGAACTCCTTTTGAATCACTTGGCTGTGCTTTCTCACATGCTTGCACTAGTATAAAGGTAACTTCTCCTTTCCAGCATCATACAGGCTGTCAAAGTGATCCCTTATCCTTCCTTAACCTCCCTTATCCTCTTTGGTCGAGTTTCCTCTCTTCTCTTCACTAAGTTACCTTCTCATCCCATCAGATAACTTCCCCAAGTAGTTACTGTGGTTAAAATAAAGTTACCACAGTAAAACTCTAAAGTCACTATCTCAGCCTCCTTGGTCTTCATCTCAATATGCTGCACCTGTTAGGCCGTGATCCAGAGCTTCTTGTGTCCAACCACACTGGTTCTAAGGCACAAGAGCTCACTGGCTAATCCCTAGGCTTTGAAGAGCTCTACTCTTTTTCCCTTGCAAGGTTTTGTCCCAGTGGGTTTTCCTTGTAAGGTTTTTAATGAGGGAGACTCTTCAGAGTTCCAAGCTTGGCTTAGGATCTCCTAAAGTCAAAGCTTGAGGGGGAGTGTTGAACTGAAGAGAAGATGGAGCTTGTACAATAATAGGGCAAGCTCTAGAAGATGTTAAGAAGAGTTCTATGAAGCTTCAGAAGAGATGTGAAGTCAGTACAAAGATAAGATAGTGATCAAGAAGAGTAGTAATCAGTGTTGGGAGATCTTTGGAGGAGTTTGGGAGCTTAAGGGCGAGGCCGGTACGGACGGCCGTACGGATGGTACGGCCTGTACGGACATGATCAACTCAAGACTGATGGACTCGACCATTTGAAGCTATTTGAGGGCTGTACAAATATAGGGCATTGGTGTACGGTTATGGCAAGTCCGTACAGCCAAGGAGAAGCTCTAATATGAATGTGCAAAGTCCGGGATAGTAAGAAGCATCAAATGGAATCAAGAAGATGCTTTGGTGGCAAGAAGATTCAAACAAGAGTTGGCGCCAAGTATGGGAAGTATGGATTGGTTAGAATGGTCCACGACAGGCTGGCTACAGCTGGAAAGGAAGAGCAAGCAAGGTTGTGTATCTGGACAGTTAAGAGGGCAGATACACAAGCTCTCCTCACCATACTTTCCCTCATCCAATCAGGCGCATACAAACAGCTAGTAAAGCACCAAGAGTGATCTGAAGCATCCAATTCAAACCAGAAGATCTCCACCCTTATTACCTTATCTCTTAGCTAGGGTTTTCTAAGTTGTAATGCTAGTATAAAGGCTTAAGGATGTCGATTTGTAAAGACTAAGTGAGTAAGGGGGTTTCCCTTCTCCTTCTCTAATCTTCAGTCTCTTGTTCTCTCAGTTTCTCTCTAGTCTCTTAAGTCTCTTAATCTCTGTTCTTAAGTCTCTCACATACTCATAAACACTCTCACTAATCCTTTTCTATATATAACCTAGAACAAGCTCTAATCATTCTTCATTGAAGCTTATACACACACACATACTACCAGAGTAGAGATCTCTTTAAAAATCATAGTAAGAAGTTTGATTTGGATACATAAAGTAATGGAGAATCATTAGGAAGTTGAATAAATCTCATAGGAGTTAGGATGAAGAACCTATCCCACTTTCAAATCAGGTGATCCCAGTTTTTCTGTTTGGGAATATGATAGCTTCTTTGTCATTCTAATCAAACAAGGATGAATCTTGATGTAAGAAGCTTGATTTTGATACATAAAGTAGTGTAGAACCATTAGGAAGTTGAATAAATCTCATAGGAGTTAGGATGAAGAAGCTATCCCACTTTCAAATCAGGTGATCCCAGTTTTTCTGTTTGGGAATATGATAGCTTCTTTGTCATTCTAATCATACCAGGATGAATCGTGATGTAAGAAGCTTTAAATGGATACATAAAGTAGTGGAGAACCATTAGGAAGTTGAATAAATCTCATAGGAGTTAGGATGAAGAAGCTATCCCACTTTCAAATCAGGTGATCCCAGTTTTCCTGTTTGGGAATTTGACAGCTTCCTTGTCATTCTAATCAAACCAAGATGAATCACGATGTAAGAAGCTTGATTTTGACACATAAAGTAATGGAGAATCACTAGGAAATTGAATAAATCTCATAGGAGTTAGGATGAAGAAGCTATCCCACTTTCAAATCAGGTGATCCCAGTTTTCCTGTTTGGGAATATGACAGCTTCCTTGTCATTCTAATCAAAACAGGATGAATCGCGATGTAAGAAGCTTGATTTTGATACATATAGTAATGGAGAATCACTAGGAAGTTGAATAAATTTCATAGGAGTTAGGATGAAGAAGCTATCCCACTTTCAAATCAGGTGATCCCACTTTTCCTGTTTGGGAATATGACAGCTTCTTTGTCATTCTAATCAAACCAGGATGAATCACGATGTAAGAAGCTTGATTTTGTTATATAAAGTAATGGAGAATCACTAAAAAGTTGAATAAATCTCATAGGAGTTAGGATGAAGAAGCTATCCCACTTTCAAATTAGGTGATCCCAGTTTTCCTGTTTGGGAATATGACAGCTTCCTTGTCATTCTAATCAAACCAGGATGAATCGCGACGTAAGAAGCTTGATTTTGATACATAAAGTAATGGAGAATCATTAGGAAGTTGAATAAATCTCATAGGAGTTAGGATGAAGAAGCTGTCCCACTTTCAAATCAGGTGATCCCAATTTTCATGTTTGGGAATATGACAGCTTCTTTGTCATTCTAATCAAACCAGGATGAATCATGATGTAAGAAGCTTGAATTGGATACATAAAGTAGTGGAGAACCATTAGGAAGTTGAATAAATCTCATAGGAGTTAGGATGAAGAAGCTATCCCACTTTCAAATCAGGTGATCCCAGTTTTCCTGTTTGGGAATATGACAGCTTCCTTGTCATTCTAATCAAACCAAGATGAATCACGATGTAAGAAGCTTGATTTTGACATATAAAGTAATGGAGAATCACTAGGAAGTTGAATAAATCTCATAGGAGTTAGGATGAAGAAGCTATCCCACTTTCAAATCAGGTGATCCCAGTTTTCCTGTTTGGGAATATGACAGCTTCCTTGTCATTCTAATCAAAACAGGATGAATCGCGATGTAAGAAGCTTGATTTTGATACATATAGTAATGGAGAATCACTAGGAAGTTGAATAAATTTCGTAGGAGTTAGGATGAAGAAGCTATCCCACTTTCAAATCAGGTGATCCCACTTTTCCTGTTTGGAAATATGACAACTTCTTTGTCATTCTAATCAAACCAGGATGAATCGCGATGTAAGAAGCTTAATTTTGTTATATAAAGTAATGGAGAATCACTAGGAAGTTGAATAAATCTCATAGGAGTTAGGATGAAGAAGCTATCCATTTTTCAAATCAGGTGATCCCAGTTTTCCTGTTTGGGAATATGACAGCTTCCTTGTCATTCTAATCAAAACAGGATGAATCGCGATGTAAGAAGCTTGATTTTGATACATATAGTAATGGAGAATCACTAGGAAGTTGAATAAATTTCATAGGAGTTAGGATGAAGAAGCTATCCCACTTTCAAATCAGGTGATCCCATTTTTCCTGTTTGGGAATATGACAGCTTCTTTGTCATTCTAATCAAACCAGGATGAATCGCGATGGAAGTATACACTTTTGTGTATTAGAGCATGATTCAACCAATCAGGGATAATCAGATGAAAAGATTAAAGAGATTAAGAGATTCTAGTGAGAGAATAAAGAGAGAGAGACTCAAAACTCCATTAATTAATAACTGATGAGGTTTACAAGTATTAATAGAGAGAGCAACAAGGAAATTCGAAATGGTTAAGCATGTGTAGTCAAAGGACAGGCTGGAACTCCTTTTGAATCACTTGGCTGTGCTTTCTCACATGCTTGCACTAGTATAAAGGTAACTTCTCCTTTCCAGCATCATACAGGCTGTCAAAGTGATCCCTTATCCTTCCTTAACCTCACTTATCCTCTTTGGTCGAGTTTCCTCTCTTCTCTTCACTAAGTTACCTTCTCATCCCATCAGATAACTTCCCCAAGTAGTTACTGTGGTTAAAATAAAGTTACCACAGTAAAACTCTAAAGTTACTGTCTCAGCCTCCTTGGTCTTCATCTCAATACTCCCCCTCAAGCTTGACCATGTAGAACAAGTCAAGCTTGGAAACCATGAAGACCTCCCTCGTTAAAAACCTCACCAAGTAAAACCCATTGGGATAAAACCTTGATGAGGGAAAAAGAGTGGAGACTCCATGGTTAAGGGGCTCAGCTCCTAGGAGTCAGATCAATGAGTCCAAGCCTTGACAGTATGGACTCCATTGTCTTCAATCTCGCTGCCTTAGTAAACACATCTGCAAGCTGATCTTCACTTCTTGTATAACATGGCAGAATCACTCCTAAGATGATCATCTGCCTCACCTTATGACAATCCACCTCTATGTGCTTTGTTCTCTCATGAAACACTGAATTGGAGGCAATGTGGATAGCTGCTTGATTGTCACAATGCATTGTCATAGGTGTGGCCTGCTCGATCTCCAAGTGCTTCAAGATCCCCTTGATCCACACCAACTCATTTGTAAGCTTCAACATAGCTCTATACTCAGCTTCAGCACTTGAACAGGAGATGACCTTCTGCTTCTTACTCTTCCAAGTAACCAGATTCCCTCCAATGAATGTACAATACCCAGTAGTTGATCTCCTGTCCACTCTATCTCCTGCCCAATCAGCATCACAATACCCAACCACTTCTGTACTGCCATTGCAACCCATCCAAACTCCTTGTCCATGTGAGCCACTCAAATACCTCAGTATCCTATCAACCATCTTCCAGTGATGTACCTTTGGCGCCTGCATATGTTGGCTCACTTGATTCACAGCAAAGCATATATCAGGTCTGGTGATAGTCAAGTAGATCAGCTTACCCACCATCCTCCTATACAGCTTAGCATCCTCAAACAACTGGTTCTCTTCAACCTCCCCCTCACGCAAGACTTTATACCCTTCCTCAAGAGGTGTCTTAGCTATCTTCCCTCCAAGCACATCAGTCTCCTTCAGCATATCCATAGTATACTTCCTTTGAGACATAAACAAACCCTCCTTAGATCTGCATATCTCAATCCCCAAAAAATACTTCATCTCTCCCAAGTCTTTAATATCAAACACAGACTTGAGAAACTCTTTGGTGGCTTTAATCCCAGCCTTATCACTCCCTGTGATAATCAAATCATCCACATACACCAAAATCACTATGATCCCTGATGGTCCAACCAGTGTGAAGAGTGTATGATCTAGTTCAGACTTCCTGAACCCTCTCCCATTGAGAGTTGTACTAAGCTTTCTGTACCAAGCTCTAGGAGACTGCTTCAGCCCATATATAGCCTTCTTCAATCTCAAAACATTCCCTGGCTTTACTAGATGCTCAAGACCAGGAGGTGGATGCATGTATACTTCATCTTCAAGTTCACCTTGCAAGAAAGCATTCTTCACATCCATTTGCCACAAATCCCACTCCAAGTTTGTTGCAATAGATAACACAATTCGAATTGTGTGAAGCTTGGCCACTGGTGCAAAAGTATCAATGTAATCTTCCCCATAAGTCTGTGTAAATCCTCTTGCAACCAGCCTAGTCTTGCGCCTATCTATCTCCCCATTTGCAAGGTACTTGATGGTGAAGATCCATCTGCTTGAAACTGCCTTCTTCCCTTTAGGTAACTCACTCTCATACCAAGTATCATTCCTGATCATTGCATCCCTTTCATCTCCTACTGAATCTCTCCAAACCTTGTGCTTCATAGCTTCTTCATAAGATCTTGGTATCTCATTCTCATCCAAGTTACACATAAACACCATGTGCTCTTCTGGAAACTCTGCAAAGGAACACACGGCTTGAGAGGGATGCTCCACAGCCTGGGCATTGTAGTACACTCTCGTGTTTACCCAGTTGGAAGGATCCCTCCTTATCCTTGTGCTCCTCCGCAAGGTCTCAACCTGTTCTTCAGCCTGAACATTCTCTTGTGCTTCCTCTCTTAAACCAGTAGGTTCTCCCTGCTCATTTCCACCTGACTGAGCTTCACTCTCTACTTCCTGTGTCTCCTCCTGATCATGCTGACCTGAATCCTCTTGGTTATGCTCCTGCTCCCCTGATTCAGATCCATTCCCCCTCTCATGATCAAGAGGGGTTGTTCCTCCAGCTTCTCCAGTTTGATTAGAAGGTCCGGTTCTTCCTGGTTCCTGATCTTGGGATAATCCTATCCCTAGCCTCTCCAACAACACTCTCAATGTTGTTGCCTTCTCTGATGGAGCTCGGGACAGATCCTCTAGGTCTTCCCATTTCTTCTCCTCATAATACCCTTTAGACTCAACAAACTTCACTTCTCTAGATACCATAACCCTCCTAGTTATTGGATCATAACATTTGTAGCCTTTCTGAGTGATTGAGTACCCAATGAACATAGCTTTAGTACTCTTTGCTTCTAGCTTGTTCCTTCTTTCTCCGGGAATCATCACATAACATAAGCACCCAAAGACTCTCAAATGATCAATGTGTGGCTTGGCCTTGTTCAATACTTCAAAGGGAGACAGTTTCTTCAAGACACGGGTTGGCACTCTATTGATGAGATAGCAAGCAGTCTGAACAGCATCACTCCAAAACCTCTTAGGGACATTCATGTGGAACATGATTGATCTCGCAACCTCCATCAAATGTCTGTTCTTCCTCTCAGCCACCCCATTTTGTTGTGGTGTGTAAGGACAGCTAGTTTGTTGCACAATCCCATGCTTTGCAAGATGACTCTTGAAAGCATTGCTAGTGTATTCTCCTCCATTATCAGACCTCAGAATCCTCACAGTGGCATTGTACTGATTAGTAACATATGCTTGGAAGTTCATGAAGGCTTCTAGGACTCTGTCTTTGGAGGGAATCATGGTGATCCATGTGTACTTGGACTTCTCATCAATGAAAGTCACAAAGTACTTATGGCTGTCTCTAGACATACAGGGAGCTGTCCACACGTCTGAATGCACCAGATCAAAGCAATTCTCATATCTGGTTTCTGATGTTGGGAAGACAGTCCTACAGTGCTTTCCAAGTATACAAGCTTCACACTCCAAGTGATTGAACGCCATACTTGGTAGAATCAGTTCAATTGCCTTGGCATGAGGATGTCCCAGCCTTGCATGCCATGTGAGATTATCACACCTATCCGTTGTGCTGCTTAAACACACAGACTCCACAGGACTAGGCGCCTCAGTTGTTTGGAGATGATAGAGCTGATGCTTGCTGTCTCCTCTGCCAATAACCCTTCCAGTCTTCAAATCCTGGAACTCAACTTCATTTGGTCTGAAAACCACTTGACAATCCAGATCAACTGTAGCCTTCTTAACTGAGATTAGATTGGATGTAAACTGAGGTAGGTAGAAGGCAGTGGAGTTCTTCTCAAACAGCTTGAGGTTTCCCACTCCTTCTATTGGGATCCTGGTACCATTGGCTATCATGACACTCCCTGTTGCTGCTTTAACCTCACTGATTAGTCTCTTGTCACTGATCATGTGGTGTGTTGCTCCAGAGTCAATGATGATGGGTTTAGATGTGGATGCTTTGGCAGGAGCACCCAGACTCCGGGTCGTAGCCAAAGCATACACATGCTTAACCAACTCATCCCATTCCTTCTTTGTCACACACTCATCTGCCCTCTTGGTATCCATTCCTCTCATATCCGCACTGTCTCCTACTGTCTCTCCCATGTAAGCTGAGTATGAACACTCTCCTATAACCATCTGCTGAAGTACATCCTTGATTCTCTTCAAGATTACACTCATCCTGTCACTTAAGTGCTCAGACTCGCTATCCTTTCTCCATGCCCTTCTCTTCATTAACCACTCCTTAGAAAGTTTTCTCAACCTTCCCCTCTTACAGCTTGTACCTCCCTTCCATCTTTCTGGCTTCCTGTTCATTTCCCACACATCACAAGTATATTTAACAAGCTCACATACCTCTTCCATAAGGAAGCTGAAGATCACATCTTGCTTCCTCCTTTCTTGACAACATCTCGGATTTGATGTGTGTGTCTTCACCACATCTAGCTCCGACCATACTTCTCTCAGCCTTCCCACAAGCTGATAACACTCATCCTTTCCTTGTCTCAAGCCGCGGATCACCCCTCTGTCCTCAACGACTCTCACAAGCTTGGACTTGCCTAAAGTTGCTTCAATCTCACTCTTTGTAGTGTCTCCTTGAACAACTTCATTTCCCAGCTTCAGACCTCTTGTCTGACCTTCTTCAGTAGCCATTTCCATGAAAGGTTTCCCCTTTCCATGACTACTCCATAACCCACAGCTTTCCAAAGCTCTCTTTGCCCATCTTGACCAATCGCCATCCCTCTCTTCTTCAAGCTCCATGGTTGTACTAGATCTGTGCTTCATTTCCATGTTGAGATAGTTTGAATCCATCAGAATATCTCACACCACTCAGATAATAAAGACCAGAACTCAAGAACACCAAGAACACTCAAGAACCCTCAAGAACACTCAAGAACACCCAGATTTTATGAAAAACGAAATCACACTCTCCCCTTTTTAGCAACCTGGCTCTGATACCATATACACTTTTGTGTATTAGAGCATGATTCAACCAATCAGGGATAATCAGATGAAAAGATTAAAGAGATTAAGAGATTCTAGTGAGAGAATAAAGAGAGAGAGACTCAAAACTCCATTAATTAATAACTGATGAGGTTTACAAGTATAAATAGAGAGAGCAACAAGGAAATTCGAAATGGTTAAGCATGTGTAGTCAAAGGACAGGCTGGAACTCCTTTTGAATCACTTGGCTGTGCTTTCTCACATGCTTGCACTAGTATAAAGGTAACTTCTCCTTTCCAGCATCATACAGGCTGTCAAAGTGATCCCTTATCCTTCCTTAACCTCACTTATCCTCTTTGGTCGAGTTTCCTCTCTTCTCTTCACTAAGTTACCTTCTCATCCCATCAGATAACTTCCCCAAGTAGTTACTGTGGTTAAAATAAAGTTACCACAGTAAAACTCTAAAGTTACTGTCTCAGCCTCCTTGGTCTTCATCTCAATAGGAAGAAGCTTGATTTTGATATATAAAGTAATCGAGAATCACTAGGAAGTTGAATAAATCTCATAAGAGTTAGGATGAAGAAGCTATCCCACTTTCAAATAAAGTGATCCCAGTTTTTCTGTTTGGGAATATGATAGCTTCTTTGTCATTCTAATCAAACAAGGATGAATCTTGATGTAAGAAGCTTGATTTTGATACATAAAGTAGTGGAGAACCATTAGGAAGTTGAATAAATCTCATAGGAGTTAGGATGAAGACGCTATCTCACTTTCAAATCAGATGATCCCAGTTTTCCTGTTTGGGAATATGACAGCTTCCTTGTCATTCTAATCAAAACAGGATGAATCGCGATGTAAGAAACTTGATTTTGATACATATAGTAATGGAGAATCACTAGGAAGTTGAATAAATTTCATAGGAGTTAGGATGAAGAAGCTATCCCACTTTCAAATCAGGTGATCCCATTTTTCCTGTTTGGGAATATGACAGCTTCTTTGTCATTCTAATCAAACCAGGATGAATCGCGATGGAAGAAGCTTGATTTTGATATATAAAGTAATGGAGAATCACTAGGAAGTTGAATAAATCTCATAGGAGTTAGGATGAAGAAGCTATCCCACTTTCAAATCAATTGATCCCAGTTTTTCTGTTTGGGAATATGTAGCTTCTTTGTCATTCTAATCAAACAAGGATGAATCTTGATGTAAGAAGCTTGATTTTGATACATAAAGTAGTGGAGAATCACTAGGAAGTTGAATAAATCTCATAGGAGTTAGGATGAAGAAGCTATCCCACTTTCAAATCATGTGATCCTAGTTTTCATGTTTGGGAATATAACAGCTTCCTTGTCATTCTAATCGAACCAGGATGAATCGCGATGTAAGAAGCTTGATTTTGATACATAAAGTAATGGAGAATCACTAGGTGTTGAGTTGAGTTGATTATATTGGTATGGAGAGAAGAGGAGTTGAAGAGGAGAAGAGATGGAGAAGCTTAGGGGGTTTGGGTGTGAATGGTACGGACGTCCGTACAAGGCCGTACATGGCCGTACCGTCCGTACCAAAGGCCTCGACCAAAACTTACCCAACTCGACCAAGTGAAACGGTAACAAGTGATGTGATATTGGGCTCATATGTGAGGCTATGGACATGGAAGACATTCAGAAATTGACCCAAGATATTAGCTAACATGTCCAGCCCATTTTTATCAAGTTACAAGCCCAAGAAGATTCTAAATCAAATGGTTTCTTTGCTGGCCAAAGAGAGTGACGAAAATTAGGTGGTTAATTGCATGGAAAGCTTCTCTCTCCTACATGCAAAGAATGCTTGTTTCAAAAACACTCTCTCTCCTCCATGCACTAGTTTTATCATTTCCAATGTAATAACTATCTAGCTTTGTGATCAAGTTTAGTCTCTTATAAATAAGTTGTAATCTCCATTGAAATAAAATAAGCTTTGAGTGATTATTTTTGGAACCTTGAGAGTGATTCTCAAACTTGTTTTCGATCATGGTGTGTCATATCCATTGGTCAAAACTTTTATGATTGTTGGTGTGTAATATCCTTCAGTCTAACTTGGTCTAATCTAGTGTGTCATATCTAGAGGCGATCATTATAGGGTAGTATCAAGAGACTTTCCGCCTCTCTTGTGTCACCTTTCGATCCACATCCCTTGATCGTTTGTTGCTTTCGGGCTCATTCGGTGCAAGGCTTATCCCTTACCAATTTCAGAGTGTATTCCTTGGGAGGTTTTTATCATTTGGTATCAGAGCCACTCTGAAAGCGGTATTCACTTCTGTTATTCACCATTCTCATCTATCCATCTTCTAAAAAAAAAAAAAGAAAAAAAAAAATTTTGTTATTTATGTTCTACAAATCTGCTGGATCTTTTGGGAAGTGTGTATTCAAGTTTTTCTTTCTTCGGAGAGCAAGATTTGAGGACAAATCTTTTTGAAGAGGAGGAGTATGATGTGATATTGGGCTCATATGTGAGGCTATGGACATGGAAGACATTCAGAAATTGACCCAAGATATTAGCTAACATGTCCAGCCCATTTTTATCAAGTTACAAGCCCAAGAAGATTCTAAATCAAATGGTTTCTTTGCTGGCCAAAGAGAGTGACGAAAATTAGGTGGTTAATTGCATGGAAAGCTTCTCTCTCCTACATGCAAAGAATGCTTGTTTCAAAAACACTCTCTCTCCTCCATGCACTAGTTTTATCATTTCCAATGTAATAACTATCTAGCTTTGTGATCAAGTTTAGTCTCTTATAAATAAGTTGTAATCTCCATTGAAATAAAATAAGCTTTGAGTGATTATTTTTGGAACCTTGAGAGTGATTCTCAAACTTGTTTTCGATCATGGTGTGTCATATCCATTGGTCAAAACTTTTATGATTGTTGGTGTGTAATATCCTTCAGTCTAACTTGGTCTAATCTAGTGTGTCATATCTAGAGGCGATCATTATAGGGTAGTATCAAGAGACTTTCCGCCTCTCTTGTGTCACCTTTCGATCCACATCCCTTGATCGTTTGTTGCTTTCGGGCTCATTCGGTGCAAGGCTTATCCCTTACCAATTTCAGAGTGTATTCCTTGGGAGGTTTTTATCATTTTCCCCTCCCTCTTGAAAAGGATTTGTCCTCAAATCTGGCTCATCTGCAAAATAAGGAACCAAGTCAGTGATATTAAAACTATTGCTCACATCATACCTTCCTTGGAGATCCAGCTTGTAAGCATTGTTGCCGATTTTCTTTATGATCTCAAATGGTCCATCAATCCTTGGCATGAGCTTGGATTTCCTCTCATTAGGAAATCTTTCTTTCCTTAGGTGAATCCAGACTTGATCACCCACTTCAAAGACTCTTTCACGCCTCCCCTTGTTTGCTTGTTTGGCATATTGCTTAGTCTTCTCTTCTATGTTGCGCCTTGCTTGTTCATGAAGTTGTTGTACCTTCTCTGCCTTCTTCTTGCCATCAAGACTAACTCTTTCACACTCAGGTAAAGGTATTAGATCCAAAGGAGAGATGGGATTGAACCCATAAACAATTTCAAATGGAGAAAACTTAGTAGCAGAATGCACAGCATGATTATATGCAAATTCACAATGAGGCAAACAATCTTCCCATGATTTCAAGTTCTTCTTTATAATTGCACGCAAGAGTGTACCAAGAGTTCTATTAACTACTTCAGTCTGACCATCAGTTTGTGGGTGACAAGTAGTAGAAAATAATAGCTTAGTGCCTAGTTTAGACCAGAGAGTTTTCCAAAAGTAGCTTAGAAACTTAGTATCTCTATCAGATACAATAGTCTTAGGCATGCCATGTAAACGCACAATCTCCTTAAAGAACAAGTTAGCTACATGCAATGCATCATCAGTTTTATGACAAGCAATGAAGTGTGCCATCTTAGAAAATCTATCAACTACCACAAAGATTGAATCTTTACCAGTACGAGTTCTAGGCAATCCAACAATGAAGTCCATAGAGATATCATTCCAAGGATGATAAGGGATGGGTAAAGGCGTGTACAAACCATGGTTTTGGACTTTGGACTTAGCTTGTTTACAAGTTGCACACCTTTCACAGAGTCTTTCCACATCTCTTTTCATCCGCGGCCAGTAGAAGTGATCCTGCAAGGTCTTGAGAGTTTTTGCGACACCAAAATGTCCCATGAGGCTTCCTCCATGAGATTCCCTAACAAATAAATCTCTCAAAGAACAATTAGGCACACAAAGTCTATTATCATAGAAAAGAAATCCATCCTGCCTAAAGTAATGTCCAGCAGCAAATTTCTCACAAGACTTATAAGCATCTTTAAATTCAGGATCATTCTCATACATTACTTTAATCTGCTCAAATCCTAATAGCTTAACATCAAGAGTGTTCAAGAGAACATACCTTCTGGATAGTGCATCAGCAACTATGTTTTCCTTACCTTGTTTATACTTGATGACATAAGGAAATGTCTCAATGAACTCAACCCACCTTGCGTGTCTCTTGCTGAGTTTGTTTTGGCTTTTAAGGTACTTGAGAGACTCATGATCAGTGTGAATGACAAACTCCTTGGGCCATAGGTAATGCTGCCATGTCTGCAAAGCCCTCACCAAAGCGTAGAGTTCCTTGTCATAAGTAGCATAGTTGAGAGTCGCTCCTCCTAGTTTCTCACTGAAATATGCTATGGGTCTCTTCTCCTGCATAAGAACAGCACCAATTCCAATTCCTGAAGCATCACATTCAATTTCAAAAGTTTTATTGAAATCAGGAAGTATAAGAAGAGGGGCATTAGTAAGCTTCTCTTTTAGGCATTGAAAGGCAAGTTCTTGTGCTTCTCCCCATTTGAATCCAACTTCTTTCTTGATCACCTCAGTCAATGGAGCGGCTATGGTGCTAAAATCTTTTACAAACCGTCGGTAGAAGCCAGCTAATCCATGGAAGCTTCGCACTTCACTGATGGTTTTAGGAATCGGCCACTCTTGTATTGCTTTCACCTTCTCTTGATCTACCTTTACTCCATCTGCACTCACAACAAAGCCTAGAAAAACCAAGTGATCCGTTCCAAAAGTACACTTCTTAAGGTTAGCAAAAAGAGATTCCTTTCTAAGCACATCAAGAACAGCTCTAAGATGTCCTATATGATCATTAAAGCTCTTACTGTATACAAGGATGTCATCAAAGTATACCACAACAAATATGCCAATGAATGATCTAAGAACATGATTCATTAATCTCATGAATGTACTAGGTGCATTGGTTAATCCAAATGGCATGACTAACCACTCATAAAGACCATGTTTAGTTTTGAATGCAGTTTTCCATTCATCTCCTTCTTTCATCCTAATCTGATGGTATCCACTTTTCAAATCAATCTTAGAAAATATGCAGGAACCATGCAATTCATCAAGCATATCATCTAATCTAGGAATAGGATGGCGATACTTTACAGTGATGTTGTTGATGGCTCTACAATCAACACACATGCGCCAGCTTCCATCTTTCTTAGGCACAAGAAGCACTGGTACTGCACATGGGCTCATGCTCTCACGGATATGCCCCTTTGCCATCAACTCCTCAACTTGTTTTTGCAGTTCTTTAGTCTCCACGGGATTAGTCCTATAAGCTGGCCTATTTGGAAGTGTAGAACCAGGAACAAAATCAATCTGATGCTCAATCCCTCTAAGAGGTGGAAGACCAATTGGATTATCTTCAGGAAATACATCTTCAAATTCCTGTAAAAGACACTTAATTTCACTCGGATATACCGGTGTTGGGTCAGTAACATTCAAAAGAGACTCTTTAAAGATAAGTAAAAGAATAGATTGATGAGCATTGAGAGTTCTTTTGATTTCACCCGATTTGGCATAGAGACTATGCTGCTTCTTTGATTCAGGTTTGAGGTCTATTTCTTTCTTCTTTTGTAGCTGCAGTTGATCTTGATGAACTTCCTTTGGTGTTAGAGGAACCAGCACAGTCTTCTTTCCTTTGAACTCAAACGTGTGCTTGTTGGTGTAGCCATCATGTATCACTCGTCTATCTGATTGCCATGGCCGACCAAGAAGGATATGTCCAGCTTCCATAGGCAATACATCACAGAGAACCTCATCCTCATACCTTCCAATTGCAATGGGAACCGAAACCTGACTAGAAACCCTCATTTCTCCTTCTTCATTCAACCATTGAAGCCGGTAGGGCTTTGGATGTTTCTGTACTTGGAGGCCAAGCTTCTTTACCATAGTTTCACTAGCTACATTCACACAACTTCCTCCATCAATGATAAGACTACAGACCTTTCCTTGCACAAGGCACCGAGTGTAGAATAGATTCTCTCTCTGTTCTTGCTCTTCAGCTTTACTTTGCAAACTCAAAGTTCTTCTAGCCACCAATAACCTTCCTTTCACGGGTTCTTCTTCATATTCTTCTTCAATAAGCGCCTTACACTCAGACTCTGAAAGCTCATCCTCAGATTCATACTCTCCATTCTCAAGAAGAATCATGATTCTTTTATTGGTGCACTCATTTGCATAATGGCCTCTACCCTGACACTTAAAGCACTTAACATCTCTAGCTCTTGCACTTGAAACCTCGGCCTTTCCTTTATCCTTGCTGTAAAAGGAATTTGGCTTTGAGTCTTCTTTCAGTTGCGGTTTGCTTTCCTTTTGATAGCTAGACTTTTCTTCTTTAGTTCCCTGAAGTCTGGTGTTGTAACGAGAATGAGAATGGCCCTTCCTCTTAACTTGTTGCTCAACTAGTATAGCTTTGTGAAGCATCTCTTCTATCTCCACATAGTGCTGCATCTCAACATTATCTTGTATCTCTCGGTTGAGACCTCCTAAGAACCTAGCCATAGTAGCTTCTTTATCTTCAGAAACACGAGCTCTCAGCATCAACAGCTCCATGTCTTGATAGTATTCTTCAACAGATCGAGATCCTTGGGTGAGTCTTCTTAACTTCTGGTGCAAGTCGCGATGATAGTGATTTGGCACAAATCTTTTACGCATGAGAGCCTTCATCTCGTGCCATGTTTCAACGGGATACTCTTGGTTAAGTCTCCTGGTAGTCACAAGCTGGTCCCACCAACTCAGCGCATAGTCATGGAACTCAGTTGCTGCTATCTGAATCCTTTGGGCATTGGTGTAGTGCTTACAGTTAAACACCAACTCCATCTTCTTTTCCCATTCCAAGTAAGCATCCGGATCAACTTTGCCATGGAAAGGAGGTATCTTCAGCTTTAAACCAGCAAGATCATCTCTGTAAGTTCTCCTTTCATCATGATCTCTTCTATGTCTCCTTCTACTATCTCTAGAAGAGGAACTGCTGTGCGTGGCTCGGTTACGCTCATAGTAGTGGTCTGTTTCTTGTGATTCAGCATGCTCTCTCGGGGTTTCATCACGTCTTTCTCGTCTAGACTCATTGCTATGACCTTGGCCCGTAGCTTGCCTTATCTCTTGCCTTATTTCATCGCGAAGTTCCTTCATACTGCTCTTGATCATATCAGCAACGGTAGTGATCATCGTTTGGTTTAATTGCTCAGTCATCTGATCTCTCAATAACTTGTTCTGTCTCACGAGTTCTGCTTCATCTTCCGACTCTCTCACCATGGTACCTGATTCAGAAAACACTCAAACAAGTAAGATGTTCACAAGAATCAAATCAGAACAATTAGTCGACGCGGAAACAACTTTCAAAAGATTCAAAAGATAGAAAACTTGCAGATCACGGATTAGAGAATTCAAATCGACAAGACTAAGATTAGATCTATCAATTTTGGATTTATGCAGATCAGATTCAAGACAAATAAGAACAGATCTATCACAGAAACAACACAAATCAAGTTATTCAGCAAGTGATTCGACAGATCAAGCGATTCGATTACTTCCTTCACACGGATCGGATGAGTTTGATTCAAAATATGATAAGAACACTTAGATCTAATAGGATTCAACACAGACGATTAGCAATCAGGTGATATGCTACTCAGATGATACGAGAAACAACAACAGATCGCAGATCTATCAATGGTAATCAAAGAAGTTGAAAAGTTTATTTGAAACAGAAGAGAAATCGAAAACTTCCCAATCCAAAGCAGCTCTGATACCACTTAATGAACTCCTAGGATGCTTCTTTGGATTGAATTGGATAGATCCTTGTATAAACGAATCAGAGACTCAAGTTTATCAAGGTGATGGATCGTTTGGTGACACAAAGAGTTGCGGAATGGCTCCTTGATACTCCTAGATGACTAGCTTGGATATTACACACCAAAATAGACACCCTTAGTTGTTGGATATGACACACCAACGAGATTCACTCAAGACTTGATGAGAAGTAAAGAGAGAACAAAGAAATCTGATAGATTTGTAGAAAAAGGATTGTGTTTAAAAGAGAGAACGCAAACACACTTATATAGAGAAGTATGGAACAGGCTCCATATTCTCGAGATCATTAAAGGGAACAGGCTCCCTTGGAACTACAACAAAGACTAAAGACTTATTCAAATTCGAAAAGAGTTTTTAAAACATGAAATAAAAACCATAGTTTAAAAATAACCTAAGGTGGAACCGTGATACATCATCTAAGGTTTATGTAAGTAACTTGTGGCCTCATTAAAAACCTTCCTTTGGAAAACCCAATGGGACAAAACCAAAGGCTAGGAAAAGAGCACACACAAGCACTTGCTTAGATGATGATCAGTTTGAAACCATTGCTTGAATGGTGATAAGAGTGTCTTGATTGATCAAACGTCCATCAAGACCGTCTTCTTGCTTCCATGAGATCATAAGTAGACTTCCAACAGCTTCTTTGAGTCTTCTAGCTTTGGCGCGAGTGATGGGACCTGGTGGAATGACTAAGGCATCATCTTCTTCCCTTGATTGGTCTTTGAACTCTTTATCTCCATCCTTGTGCCGGTCCATGATCATATCAACAAGGGAGTGTTACCTTGGGGACTTAAGGAGAAGGGATTAGACCGTTGAGTGGATAAGGGAAGAGCGTGCCAGGCTGGAACAGGCTGTAAAGAGGCAAAGCGTGTGAGCCTTACCATCCAATCATCCGGAAAGCAACCTTGACTCTACATGCTTCAATAGTGCCCATTTCGCCTCTTGTAAACCCTAATGTCTTCTATATAAATATGTAATCTCACTCATTAATAAAATCAGTCAGTTCGAGTCTCTCTAATCTCTTAGACTATGGTTTTCTCTTAGACACTAAACGGCTCTTCCTAGTCTCTTAATCTTTCACAAACTTCTCTTAATCACTTCCTAAACACTCTCTTTACTCTAATCACTCTAAAGATCTCTTAATCTCATATGGTATCAGAGCCAGGTTCATTTGAATCTGGGGTTTGATCTTTAGAGAGTTACAAGCTGAACGTCTTTGAAGCTACACGCGAGTAGTCTTGAAGGTGTTGAAGCTGTGGTTCGTTCTAGTTGAAGCTGTGCTACGTTCTGTGGGTTTGCGTGATTCTAGACTCAAGGTTGGTGTGTACAAGATCCAAGATACAAGTTTTCAAGTCAAGCAAAGATGGAACAGGGGATGAACATGAGGATGAAGGTAGCGGTTACTTTCAAAGGTAGCAACTACCTTGTGTGGTCTCGGATGGTGAAGACTGCGGTGGGAAGTAAGGGTTTGTGGGGGCACATCACAACAGGGGAGGCTCCGAAACTCATTACTCAGGGAGGAGATCAAGAAGAGGTCTCCAATGAAGCGGCTGTGGAGAAATGGCAACAAGAAGACATGCTGGTGATGACGGTTCTACACGCATCCTTGGACCCAGATATCTTGGATGCCTACAGCTACTGTGAATCAGCCAAGGAGCTGTGGGACACGCTGAAGAAGGTGTATGGGAACATTTCCAACCTCAGCCGTGTGTTTGAAGTGAAGCTAGCGATCAACCGTCTGGCACAAGAGGACATGGAGTTCACTAAGCACTTGGGGAGGTTCAGGTCCTTATGGTCAGAGCTGGAGATGCTGAGGCCGAGCACAACTGATCCAGATCAGTTGAATGAGAGGCGCGAGCAAGACAAGGTCTTTGGTCTGCTTCTCACACTGAACCCGGCCTACACCCAGCTCATCCAGCACATGTTAAGGTCAGACAAGCTTCCGGACCTTGAGGAGGTGTGTGCACAAATCCAAAGGGAGCAGGGATCTATGGGTTTGTTTGGAGGAAAGGGGGAGCTCTCTCTTGCCAATCAAGCAGCTCATGAGGATTCAACCGAGGCTCCACAAGCAAACAAGGCGGCTCACGGGAAGTACGAGGACAGGAAGTTCAATGGCAACTGTGATCATTGCAAGAAGCATGGTCATAAGAAGAGCCAATGCTGGATACTGCACCCACACCTCAAGCCGGCCAAGTTCATGAAGGAGCGTGAGGGAAGGGCAAATGTGACTGAAGGTTCAAGTGGAGCTGGCACCAGCAAGATCAGTGAAGTGGATGGGCTTGGAGGCAATGATGGGAATGGGAAGTCTCTGGTGGCTTACACAGGCGCTTCAAGCTCCCGCAGCAATGATGACTACATCAAGAGATCAGACCTTGATGCCCTCTTCAAAATGCTAAAGGAAAACGGTAACACTTACAGTTATTCCTTTGGAGCTTCTATGATTGCATATAAGGATGATCACTTGATTAGAGAACTAGTAGAACGGTTAGAAGCTAGGAATGGGTATAGACATGCTTACATTGCTAGAACTGATAAGATGCATCCATCACTTAGTAATCTATGCCATAATGCTAAACGAGTAAGTAAACCATTGATTGTTGATTCTGGTGCATCACATCATATGATAAGTGATGAAAACTTGATTAAGGATATAGAACCTACACATGGTCATGTGATGATAGCAAATGGGGATAAGATACCCATTAGAGGAATAGGAAAGCTTAAGCTGTTTAACAAAGAATCTAGAGCTTTTTACATGCCTGAATTCACATCAAACCTATTATCAGTGAAGAAATGTACTAATGATTTACAATGCAATGTTATCTTTAGTCCTAATGATGTGAAGTTTCAGGATATTGAGAGCAGCAGATTGATTGGGAAAGGGGTGACTAAGGGAGATCTCTATATGCTTGAAGAACTCACTTCTGTTCCTGATTATAGTTGCTCGTTTACTTCTGCTTCTTTGTTGAATAAAAATGCATTGTGGCATGCTAGAGTAGGACACCCTCATGTTAAAGCTTTGAACTTAATGGTACCAGGTGTTGTGTTTGAGAACAAGGATTGTGAAGCCTGTATTTTAGGCAAGCATTGTAGAACTGTGTTTCAAAAGTCTACTACCGTTTATGATAATTGCTTTGATCTAATTCACTCTGATGTGTGGACTGCCCCTTGCTTATCTAGAGATAGTTATAAGTACTTTGTCACATTCATTGATGAAAAATCCAAATACACCTGGTTAACCTTAATTCAGACCAAAGATGTTAACTTGAAGAAAGAAATGGAGCCAAAGGAGTGGTTTGGAGGAGTTTGGGTCTTGGGTAAAGATAAGGTTGTGCAAAGATAGGGATTAAGTCCAAGAAGGGGTTAGACATCATGTGGAGTAAGATAGGCAATGGTGCAAAGTTAGGGCGAGGTACGGACGGCATGTCCGTACCAACGACCGTACAAAGCAAGTGGCCGTACCAGACGTACCCGGATCGACCAGAATTGGAGTTTGGTTCAGTTAGGGCACAAGGAAGCTTAGGGCGTGATCTTGTGACCGTTGGAGAAGCAAGTGGGCGTGAGACAGCTTGTGACAGGCTGGCCAAAAGGTGAAGCACCTTTTGGAGCAGGACCACACATGAAGACAATCTTGGCTGTCCAATTCAAACTAAGCAAATCCAGCCATTGATTCCTTATCTGATCTTCTCCACTTTACAGCTTGCACAAGACCACTCCAAGACCAGATCCTGATCGTCCATCTTCAAGTCCTTTATCAACCATTAGATTTAGGTTATGAGATTGCAAATGTAAAACTCATATATAAGTCTTAGATGGCGATTTTGTAAAGACTTAAGGGAGTAAGGGGGATTTCCCCTCTCCACTTCATAAATGATAAACTTGTTCTTGAATCTCAAACCCTAATCTCTAATCTCTTATTCTCCTAATCTCTCAGTCTCTTAATCTTTGTTCCTAAGTCTCTTATTCTCTCATAAACACTCTCATCAATCTCTCTTCATAAATCACCTAGAACAAGCTCTCATCTTTCTCCATTGGAGTATTCACGCACACATACAACAAGAGAAGAGAACTCTACAAATCTCATATGGTATCAGAGCCAGGTTCATCAGAACCTGAGCTGAAGCTTCCGCAAGTCCACAGCTCACGCCTCAGCTCAAAACCAAACCATTGATGCTTTCCCTTCCAGTTCAGTCCCTTATGAAGAAGAAGGCTGAAGCTTGGCGAGTTCCCTTGGTTCCTCATCCTGTTCTCTACCTGCTCAGATGGAGATTATCCTTGGAGGCAAAGGTGTATGGAGAGGCCTAACTAACCTGACTCCAAAGCTCCTTGTCCAAGAGAAGTTCCACATCAGGCTAAAAGAGTATGGTGCCAAGAGCTTGGCGCCTAGATGTTCTGAAGAAAGGAGGGGTCTTTTGAGTTGATGGTACAAGATGGTGGCCATGAACTGAAGGAGAAGGAGGTGGGTGATGATCTAGACTCTCAGTTCCAACAACAGTCATGGCCGGTTTCACAAAATGCAAAAGGAATCAACCTGGTTCCTTGTTGTAAGCAATTCTATAAACCATCTTGATAATGAGCTTGTGTTGTTGACTGGTTGTGATGTTGTGATGTGATTGAAAACCTGAGGACTGTTTAAAAGATTACTAAATGAAATAAAATGAATTTAGAATCTGTCCCAGGATGCTTAAAGAGCTTGGTTCCCTAGTAATCCTTTAAGTGTACTAGTTATACTAAGTTTACTAGCAGTTGTGTAAGCGCTTTAAAAGGACTAGTAATTTAACAGTATTACTAGGATTACTAGGTATGTTAATATGCTTATCTCCGGTTCATAATGATGCTTGTTGTGATTGATTGAATCTGCTTGCATACATGGATTGAAACCGAATTGAAAGCTGTTGCATATAGTCTTGTGGCTGTCTTACATTGAAGCATTAGATTCATGTCTAAATGCTGAGTAAAGAAGCTTTAAAATGCCTAAGTAGCTTGCATAAACTGAAAAAGAAAATGCTTGTGCTTAGAGAGATTGCTTGCAAAGATAGAACTTGAAAATGACTTGTTTTAATTCGTTGCAATGCTTGTGAGATTGGGAATCAAACTTGATGATTAATCAAGGATTGATCCCAATACTCTTGTGTCTTATCCTTGCTGGAGTTTGAGTGGTGTTTCAGGTTCACAAGAAGTGTTCTCTGCTCACCTCCTATCCAAGACAAGAGGAAGACTTGAACCATTGTGTGGAGCAATGGGAAGATACTTGTGTGTAGAAGCTGGTTTAAGAAGCGCAGGCCACGAGGTTGTTGAGCTCCTGGTTCAAGACATACAAGCGGAAGACCAACCATTGTGTGGAGCAATGGGAAGGTTCTTGTGTGTAGAAGCCGGTTTAAGAAGCGCAGGCCACGAGGTTGTTGAGCTCCTGGTTCAAGACACACAAGAAGAAGAAGGTCACCACCTAAGCCATGAGGAAGGCCGGTGATCTGAGGGTACTTGAAGCTAAAGGCAAAAGGGTGGATCAGTGATTTAAGCGCAGCTGTTAGGGTGATGTGCTCCTGGTCTTGAAGTTCATTGAGGCTCATTTCAAGCTTGGATCTCACCTATTCTCGGTCTCAAGCTTGCGGTGCTAAATATTCAAATGAGCAACCTGAAGAGCTAAAGTTCAAGACCTGTTTCCTCCTTATCATTACAATAGAATGATAAAATGAAGCCTGTTGCCAACATTCTGTGGGAAGTCCACAGCCTGCTCCAAAGAGGGTAGAGAGGATGTTGTGACAATGGAGAGATGACTTGTTGTTCTGTCCATGGTGGTTCAGTCACCATAGCCTACACATCAGATGAGTGTAGAGAGGACAGTTGACATACAAAGAAGAGCATCACCAGGAGGGTGAGGCAATTTAAACCAAGACCATCTGGTCACGCATGGTAAAGACAGCTCTAGGAGGGAGAGGCTTATGGAGCCATTGCCTCACGGATGCTCCAAAGCTCTCCAAGGCTGCCGGTTCAAATGAAAGCTCAGCAGATGGTGAATCCGGTTCCAAATCCGTATCTGAGGAGAAGTGGGAACAAGAAGACCTCAAGGTCTTATCCATTCTCCATAGCTCAATGTCTCCATCCATCCTTGAAGCATACTCATACTGTGAGAGTGCTAAAGACCTTTGGAGTACACTTAACAAGATATATGGGTACATCTCCAACCTCTGTCGAGTATTTGAGATCAAGAAGTTCATCAACATCCTATCCCAAGAAGATGAGGAGTTCACTGTGCATCTAGGCAAGTTCAGAGCCCTTTGGTCTGAGCTAGAGATGCTTAGACCCCAATCTGTTGATCCGGAGGTGTTGATTGAAAGAAGGGAGCAAGACAAGGTGTTTGGCCTATTACTCGCCCTTAGCCCTGCCTACAGCGCCTTGATTCAACATATCTTGAGGTCTGAGAAGCTCCCAACACTTGAAGAAGTGTGTTCCCACGTCCAATAGGAACAATCGGGTTGTTTGGAACAAAGGAAACACTCTCCTTTGCTTCTCAAGCTGAAAGAAGCTCTCAGCCCAACAAGGCGCCTTACAAGAAGGGGGATAGGAGAGGTCTGAAGTGTGAACATTGCAAGAGGGATGGGCACACCAAGGAGAGGTGTTGGATATTGAATCCAAGCCTCAAACCTGCCAAGTTCAAGTGAACCGTGCCCATGGAGGTTCAAGAGATCAGCTCGGATCTCTTGTTTGTAAGCAAACCTCCTAACCCTTAGAAATTGTCTAAGTTGCTTGCATCATTGGTCTTGATTAATATGTCTAATGGATTGAACCTGTGGCATTCATATAGTTAATGCTTTAGGATTGTGCATTCATGTATTGATACATTTAAAAATAAGCCTAAATTGTCAATGTATTGTTTAAAGCTTGCATTGTCATTTTAGAGATTGAAAACTGCTTGTTCTTGCCTTGATTGATTGGCTTGTTTCAAGGTTTATATTTGCTGTGGCATTGGTGATCAAACAGGATGGATAATCTTGGTTTGATCCCAATGGGATGATCTGATCTTGCATTGAGTTGTGATGGTGTTAGGTACACAAGGAATGTGATACATGTAACTCGCCAACAACCAAGAATGTAAAGACAAAGGTCTTGTGCCATTGCATATCATCACTAGGACATGTTAGTCCATAATCTACAGGAAGTGTAGTGTGATTGAGTATGCAATGAGAGATGGCCATTGCATAATACCATTGGACATATCTAGTCCTTAGTCTACAGGAAGTGTAGCATGGGTCATTATGCAATGAGAAGTGTGTCTTGTGAGACTCTCTATGGTGATTCAAACACCCTAGTTCCTGGTTAAGGAAGAGAGTAAACTCACAAGAAGAAAGCTATCATGAAAGATGATCGTTATTAGACCATGGAGATGCATAGGATCATCACAAGCTTAGCTCCTTCTAGTCTCGGTTCTAAGCTTGAGGGGGAGTCTTAATGCATATGATCCATGGTCAGTAACAAGTCTTTTGCAAATGCTTCTACAAGGATCATCAACCGGACCAAGTCAGTGGCGTGATTGCGGCAAGAGGCTGTTCAGAGCAGCCTTGGCAAGTGAGGAAGAAGGCTCTCCATCAATGCGGCGTCAATGAGAGGTGATTGAGGAGAAGCTGATGAATCCATTCTGCCTTTCCAAGAAGTTGATGATGCCATGAAGATGGTGCATTGGTCGAGTTTGGAAACTCACAAAAACACAAGGGAAGTTCCCTTAGACTTTAAAACTCCTTTCAATCTTTTTCATTCATCTTATTCATTGCTTGTGCTTGAAAAGATACTTAAGATGATTATGATTGAATTGTGAGATTGTGTGCATCAAATGTGATGCAGGATATTCATTTTGAATTTTGAGATTGTGTGCATCAAATGTGATGCAGGATATTCATTTTCTTGTTTTTGATAGGTACTGATGCACCTTTGGGATAATGTATCAGGTACCATTGCTTGAGCCTCACTAAAGATGTTCCTGGTCAGTTCCTAGCTTCTCTAAGATGGCTGAGAAGTCTGTTGAGAGGGGGAGATCCAAACCAGTTCTATGAAGAGGGCAAGCCATGTGTGAAGTGTTGATCAGCCTCACTGGTGTTTTGAAAATGATCTGGCCGTGTCCTAGCTTCTCTAAGATGACTGTGAAGTCAGTTGAGAGGGGGAGACTTCAAACCGGTTCCATGAAGAGGTGAAGCTGAGATGTGAAGTGTGCGCAAAGCTGAGAAAAGTTGCTGCACCTATTAGGCCGTGATCCAGAGCTTCTTGTGTCCAACCATATTGGTTCTAAGGCACAAGAGCTCACTGGCCAATCCCTAGGCTTTGGAGAGCTCTACTCTTTTTCCCTTGCAAGGTTTTGTCCCAATGGGTTTTCCTTGTAAGGTTTTTAATGAGGGAGACTCTTCAGAGTTCCAAGCTTGGCTTAGGATCTCCTAAAGTCAAGCTTGAGGGGGAGTGTTAACTTGAAGAAAGAAATGGAGCCAAAGGAGTGGTTTGGAGGAGTTTGGGTCTTGGGTAAAGATAAGGTTGTGCAAAGATAGGGATTAAGTCCAAGAAGGGTTAGACATCATGTGGAGTAAGATAGGCAATGGTGCAAAGTTAGGGCGAGGTACGGACGGCATGTCCGTACCAACGACCGTACAAAGCAAGTGGCCGTACCAGACGTACCCGGATCGACCAGAATTGGAGTTTGGTTCAGTTAGGGCACAAGGAAGCTTAGGGCGTGATCTTGTGACCGTTGGAGAAGCAAGTGGGCGTGAGACAGCTTGTGACAGGCTGGCCAAAAGGTGAAGCACCTTTTGGAGCAGGACCACACATGAAGACAATCTTGGCTGTCCAATTCAAACTAAGCAAATCCAGCCATTGATTCCTTATCTGATCTTCTCCACTTTACAGCTTGCACAAGACCACTCCAAGACCAGATCCTGATCGTCCATCTTCAAGTCCTTTATCAACCATTAGATTTAGGTTATGAGACTGCAAATGTAAAACTCATATATAAGTCTTAGATGGCGATTTTGTAAAGACTTAAGGGAGTAAGGGGGATTTCCCCTCTCCACTTCATGAATGATAAACTTGTTCTTGAATCTCAAACCCTAATCTCTAATCTCTTATTCTCCTAATCTCTCAGTCTCTTAATCTTTGTTCCTAAGTCTCTTATTCTCTCATAAACACTCTCATCAATCTCTCTTCATAAATCACCTAGAACAAGCTCTCATCTTTCTCCATTGGAGTATTCACGCACACATACAACAAGAGAAGAGAACTCTACAAATCTCATAGTTATCCCACTTTCAAATCATGTGATTCCAGTTTCCCAGTTTGGGAATAGGACAGCTTCTTCGTCGTTCCAATCAAACCAGGATGAGTCACTTTGTAAGAAGCTTGATTTTGATACATAAAATGGTGTAGAAACACCAGGAAGTTGAATAAATCTCATAGGAGTTGGGATGAAGAAGTTATCCCACTTTCAAATCAGGTGATTCCAGTTTCCCAGTTTGGGAATAGGACAG
This sequence comes from Brassica napus, assembly GCF_020379485.1. NCBI lineage: Eukaryota > Viridiplantae > Streptophyta > Magnoliopsida > Brassicales > Brassicaceae > Brassica > Brassica napus. The sequence continues at coordinate 82,096 of NW_026015030.1, forward strand.
CTTCTTCGTCGTTCCAATCAAACCAGGATGAATCACTTTGTAAGAAGCTTGATTTGGATACATAAAGTGTTGGATAATCACCAGGAAGTTGAATAAATCTCATAGGAGTTGGGATTAAGAAGTTATCCCACTTTCAAATCAGGTGATTCCAGTTTCCCAGTTTGGGAATAGGACAGCTTCTTCGTCGTTCCAATCAAACCAGGATGAATCACTTTGTAAGAAGCTTGATTTGGATAGATAAAGTGTTGGGGAAACACCAGGAAGTTGAATAAATCTCATAGGAGTTGGGATGAAGAAGTTATCCCACTTTCAAATCAGGTGATTCCAGTTTCCCAGTTTGGGAATAGGACAGCTTCTTCGTCGTTCCAATCAAACCATGATGAATCACTTTGTAAGAAGCTTGATTTTGATACATAAAATGGTGGAGAAACACCAGGAAGTTGAACAAATCTCATAGGACTTGGGATGAAGAAGTTATCCCACTTTCAAATCAGGTGATTCCAGTTTCCCAGTTTGGGAATAGGACAGCTTCTTCGTCGTTCCAATCAAACCAGGATGAGTCACTTTGTAAGAAGCTTGATTTTGATACATAAAATGGTGGAGAAACACCAGGAAGTTGAATAAATCTCATAGGAGTTGGGATGAAGAAGTTATCCCACTTTCAAATCAGGTGATTCCAGTTTCCCAGTTTGGGAATAGGACAGCTTCTTCGTCGTTCCAATCAAACCAGGATGAATCACTTTGTAAGAAGCTTGATTTGGATACATAAAGTGTTGGAGAAACACCAGGAAGTTGAATAAATCTCATAGGAGTTGGGATGAAGAAGTTATCCCACTTTCAAATCATGTGATTCCAGTTTCCCAGTTTGGGAATAGGACAGCTTCTTCGTCGTTCCAATCAAACCAGGATGAGTCACTTTGTAAGAAGCTTGATTTTGATACATAAAATGGTGGAGAAACACCAGGAAGTTGAATAAATCTCATAGGAGTTGTGATGAATGAGATTTTAGAGAGTAGAATAGGTATTGAGAGATTAAGAGAGATTTGGTAAGAGATTAAGAGAAGTTTAGAAGCGATTGTGAATGAAATGGAGAGATTAAGTATGATCCATGATGAACAAGAGAGAGATTAGAGAGAGAGACACACAATCCGCATAATTCTATTAATGAGAGAGTGTTTACAATATATAGGAGTGTGATACTAGGGTTTAAGAAGAGACTAAGCATGTGAGGTCAAAGCTAAGGGAGCCTTTAATTTGAACCGGACCAATGAGCCTCTCCACACGCGTGGTCACTATGCTAAAAGAGAACCTTATCCTTCCAGCCTGTGCCAGCCTGTAGAGACGCTCTTCCTCTATCCATAAACGGTCATATGCCTTCTTTGGTCAAGGCAAAACATGATCAGACCGTGAACTTCTTCTCGCGGTAACATTTCTTTACCGCATGGTCGATACCGTCTGTACGGCCGTACGGCCATGGTACGGACCTGTACGGACCGGTACGGACGGTTCTCCCTAAGGCCAATCCTTCTCCTCTTCTCCACATCACAACCTCTTCAACCCTGAACAACTCTCCTCATATTCCTCAGCTCATCTCAACACTCCCCCTCAAGCTTGACCATGTGGAACAAGTCAAGCTTGGAAGGATCATGAGCTCCTCCTCATTAAAAACCTCATCAAAGAAAACCCATTGGGACAAAACTCTGATGAGGGAAAAAGAGTAAGGACCTCATGATCAGGAGAGTGTATAGATCAGCCCTTAGGCGAAAGATCAAGGAGTCCCAACCTTATGTGAATTGACTCCATTGTCTTTTGCCTAGCCGCCTTAGTGAATACATCTGCCAACTGATCCTCACTCCTTGTGTAGCACGGCAGTATCACTCCCAAGACTATCATCTGCCTCACTTTATGACAGTCCACTTCAATATGCTTGGTTCTTTCATGGAACACCGAGTTTGTGGCTATGTGAATGGCTGCTTGATTGTCACAGTGCATGGTCATTGGTGTTGCTTGCTCAATCTCCAAGTGCTTCAGTATTCCTTTAATCCATACCAACTCATTTGTGAGCTTTAGCATTGCTCTATACTCAGCCTCGGCACTTGAGCATGACACCACCTTCTGCTTCTTACTTTCCAAGTAACCATGTTTCCACCAATGAATGTGCAATAGCCGGTTGTAGATCTTCTATCTGTTCTGTCTCCAGCCCAATCTGCATCACAATATCCCACTGCTTCAGTGCTCCCGTTACAACCCATCCATATACCAAGCCCTTGAGTTCCATTCAGATACATGAGAACTCTTTCTACCATGCGCCAGTGATGCTCTCTTGGAGCTTGCATATGCTGACTCACTTGGTTCACAGCAAAACAGATGTCTGGCCTGGTGATGGTTAGATAGATCAGCTTCCCCACAAGCTTCCTGTATAGCTTTGGATCATGAAATACCTTACTATCTTCTAGCTCCCCCTCACGTGGAGCTTTATACCCATCCTCCATGGGCATCTTGGCTGTCTTTCCTCCATACGCACCAGCCTCCTTCAACAGATCCAAGATATACTTCCTTTGTGAGATGAACAACCCTTCTTCTGATCTGCACAGCTCAATTCCAAGGAAGTACTTCATTTCTCCCAAGTCTTTGATGTCAAACACAGATTTCAGAAACTCCTTGGTCTCCTTGATTCCCACCTTATCACTGCCTGTAATAACTATGTCATCCACATATACAAGAAGCACAACAATGCCTGCAGGTGTAGTAAGAGTGAAGAGAGTGTGATCAAGCTCTGATTTCCTGAAGCCTCTTCCATTTAGAGTTGTGCTCAGCTTGTGATACCATGCTCTTGGTGATTGCTTTAACCCATAGATGGCCTTCTTCAATCTCAGCACATTCCCTGGTTTCACCATCCCTTCTAGGCCCGGAGGTGGTAGCATGTAAACTTCATCTTCTAACTCTCCTTGGAGAAATGCATTCTTAACATCCATTTGCCAAAGATCCCACCCAAGGTTAGTAGCCACTGATAGGACTATTCGAATGGTGTGAAGCTTTGCAACTGGAGCAAATGTATCAATGTAGTCTTCTCCATAAGTCTGAGTGAACCCTCTTGCTACCAGTCTAGTCTTCTTCCTCTCAATCGACCCATCAGCCTTGTACTTGACTGTAAAGATCCATCTACTAGACACAGCCTTCTTCCCTTTTGGTAGTTCACTCTCATACCATGTGTCATTCTTTATCATAGCTCCTGCCTCAGCTCCTACTGATTCCTTCCATTCCTTATCTTCCATTGCCTCTTCATAGCTTCTTGGAATGTGATTCTCATCTAAGTTTACCATAAATGCACAATGTGCTTCTGGATATTGAGCAAAGGAACACACGGCCTGAGTAGGATGCTTCACAGCTTGGGCATTGTAGTACACTCTCGTGTTTACCCAACTGGAAGGATCCTTTCTCAGCCTTGTACTCCTTCTCAACACTGGCCCTTCTTGCGCCATCTCTTGTTCTTCTTCTACTTGTGGAGTCACTGCTTCAGTCTGTTCTTCAGCTTCAGCTCTAGCCTCTCCTTGTCTCTGATCTTCTTCATTCAGTTCTCCCCTTGCTGATCCTTCTCCACTTTGGACAGGAGAATCAGTTCCTCTGTTTCCTAGCTCACCGGCCTCTTCTAAGCCTTGGTCCTCTAGTTCAGATACTGATTCACTTCCCCCCTCATGTGCAAAGTGGGATGGTTCTTCTGCTGCAGGTGGATTAGGTTCTGGACGCCTACTCTGATCATGGGACACTCCAATTCCGAGCCCCTCTAGGATGTTTCTCAAGCAAGCAGCTCTTTCTGATGGCTGGGAGAGATCCTCCAAGTCTTCCCATGTCTGCTCATCATAGTATCCTTTGTCTTCCATGAATCTGACATCCCTTGACACTAGGACTCTCCTAGCTGTAGGATCATAGCATTTGTATCCCTTCTGTGAAGTGGAATACCCAATCATCATAGCCTTGGTGCTCTTTGCTTCTAGTTTGTTTCTCTGCTCGCCTGGTACAAGAACATAACACACGCATCCAAAGGTCCTCAGGTGATCCAAGACTGGCCTGCTCTTGTTGAGTACCTCAAATGGAGATTGATCTGCCAAGATCTTGGTTGGTATCCTGTTGATCAGATAGCACGCAGTCATCACAGCATCACTCCAATACCTCTTGGGAACCCCTTTGTGGAACATCATGGACCGGGACACCTCCATGAGATGTCTGTTCTTCCTTTCCGCAACTCCATTCTGCTGTGGAGTGTATGGGCAGCTAGTCTGGTGAAGAATCCCATGTTGAGCAAGGTGATCACGAAATGCATGCCCAGTATACTCCCCACCATTATCAGACCTGAAAATCTTAATCTTGGCATGATATTGGTTAGTCACATAGGCTTGAAAATTTTTAAATGCATCAAGGACCCTATCTTTAGTTTTAATCAATGTTAACCAGGTGTATTTGGATTTTTCATCAATGAATGTGACATAATACTTGTAATCATCCCTAGATAAGCAAGGTGCCGTCCAAACATCAGAGTGAATTAAATCAAAGCAGTTTGCATAAAGAGTAGATGATCTCTGAAAAACAGTCTTACAATGTTTGCCCAAAATACATGCCTCACAATCATTATTTTAAACATGACACCTGGTAACATAATGCTTAAAGCCCTAACATGTGGATGTCCTAGCCTAGCATGCCACAGAGCATCAGTACTTAAGGAAGAAACAGAACTAAACGAGAAACAAGAACTAGAAATAGGTGCAAGGTCTTCAATCATGTAAAGATCCCCCTTGGTTGCTCCTTGCCCAATCAACTTACTGCTCTTAATATCCTGAAACTTAACATCATTAGGACTGAAAATAACATTGCATTGAAGATCAGTAGTGCATTTCTTAACTGATAAAAGATTAGAGGTGAACTCAGGCATGTAAAAAGCTTTTGAATCCTTATTAAACAAGTTCAGTTTACCAATGCCCCTAATGGGAATTCTATCTCCATTTGCAATCATAACATGTCCAAGGGCAGGTTCTATGTCTTTTATCAGATTGTTATCACTAATCATGTGATGAGATGCACCAGAATCAATTATCAATGGTTTATGCAAGCTCCTAGCAGTATTGATTCTAGATGTTTCATTTTCAGCTTTCAGGCTCTTAACTACTCCTAACAATCTATCCGTTATGCTAGTATGAGCAGTGGCAGTACATGAGGTTTTAAAAATGTCTAACAGCTTATCAGAGATACTAGGTAATGTATGAGCAGAGTATGAGTATCCAAGAGTGTTGCCTAGCACTTTACCAGACTCCTTGAGGGCTCGGATGAATGCCTCAAAGTCAGCCTTGGTGATCACCTCCTGAGAAGTTAGAGCTCTGCCTTCACTTTCACCCGCCTTGACATTTGGACTAGCCCCTGATGAGCCGTCACCACTTGCTTCAGCAGAAAGGTGAGCCTTAGCTTCTCTATCCTTGTTGAACTTGCTGGGCCTGAGGTGTGGATGTAGGATCCAGCACTGACTCTTCTTATGCCCCTGCCGCTTGCAATGCTCACAGCTTCCTTCATACTTCTCATACTTCCTTCCATCTCCACGGTACGCTGCCTTGTTTGCTTGCGCCTCTTCTGCTTTATGAGCCGTGGAAATTCCCTTCTTGCCTCCAAACTATGAGATTTAAGAGTACTCAGGTTGTATGTGTGTATGAAACCCAAATGGGTAAAGAGAGAGAGAGCTTGGAAGCGATTTGAGAGAAAGGAAGTTTGATGAGTGCTTGTGTGTCTAAGTGTTTAAGAGATTAGTAACAAGACTGAGAACGTGTATAGAGATTCAGGATGAGAGACTAGAGAGACTAAGAGAAAGTGTTTCAGATTAGAGAAGGAGAAGGGAAACCCCCTTACTCACTTAGTTCATACAAAATGCCACATATAAGCTTATATATGCTCTTACAAGATGCAAATCATAAACCTAAATCTAATGGCTGATATAACTTGAATTTAAATGGATGGATAGGATGGAGAGTAAGGCTGGTCGTGATTCTTCATTGGCTGTGCTCTTGTTGCTTCACGATTGGCTCATTTGAATCTGGTCAATGTGGAGACTGGTGCCTGATTGGTTGCTGTAAGGCTCCCTTGAACTTTCCCATATATCAGACTAGATACATGGTCAATACACAGCTCTTGGCCAGCCTGTTCCAGCCTGTCTTTGGCGCCAGCTTCCTTCTTTTGTAATGAGATCCTAGGACCCTTCTCTGGATAGTTTGGATAGATCCTTGCATAAACGAATCAAAGACTCAAGTTTATCAAGGCTGTGGATCGAATGGTGACACAAGAGGCTGCGGAAAGGCTCCTTGATACTCCTAGGCTTAGATCGGATATGACACACCTTTCTAAAGCCCTTGGGCGTTGGATATTACACACCAACAGACTGGATACTACACACCAGACACTCTCTTAACTCGTGAAAGCAAGGGAGAAGAAAACACAAGGTTTAAACAAAAGATAACTTAGATTAGAATGAGGGTTTGTGATACACTTAAATAGAGAGATCCTTGTACATGCACAAGGTCTCGAAAACATAAGAAAACTTAAAGGAAAAGGCTCCACACGGTTTCAAAGTAATAACACAACACTTAGACTAAAACATAATATAAGATAGATGATGAAGTCGGTCCAAGATGCCTTAGGCCGAGTTGCATCCAAGATACATCAACTAGGAATGTGTAAGTGAACTTGATACCTCATTAAAAACCTTGATTAGAAAACCCAGTGGGACAAAACTAATCAAGGGAAAAAGAGTATACCAAGCCACTTGCCTAGATGATGATCAGCTTGATGGTAAGATCACATGAATGGTGATGAGTGTGTCTTGGTAGCTCAAGCTTCTACCAAGAAAGTCTTCTTGCTTCTTAGAGATCTTCAGTATGTTTCCAACGGCTTCTTTGAGTCTCCTTGTCATTGCACGAGTGATAGGACCTGTGGGAATGGCTAGGACAGCTTCCTCTTCAGCTAGTGTATCTTCAGTCTCTCCTTCTTCATCTTTATCAACTAGCTGGTCCATGATCATATCATCCCCTCCCACTTGAAAAGGATTTGTCCTCAAATCTGGCTCATCTGCAATAAAAGGGATCAAGTCAGTAACATTGAAGCTATTACTCACATCATACTTACCTTGCAAATCCAGTTTGTAGGCATTGTTGCTGATCTTCCTTATGACCTTAAAAGGTCCATCAATCCGCGGCATCAGCTTGGATTTCCTTTCATTGGGAAACCTCTCTTTCCTTAGGTGAATCCAGACCTGATCACCCACTTCAAAGACCATCTCACGCCTTCCTTTGTTAGCATGCTTAACATACTGTTTGGTTGTTGCCTCAATGTTGAGCCTAGCTTGCTCGTGGAGTTGTTTCACCATCTCTGCCTTCTTTTTGCCATCAATGCTGACCCTTTCACACTCAGGTAAAGGGATTAAATCTAAAGGAGAGTTGGGATTGAACCCATAAACAATCTCAAAAGGAGAAAACTTAGAAGTAGAATGCACAGCATGATTGTATGCAAATTCACAATGAGGCAAATAGTCTTCCCATGATTTCAAGTTTTTCTTTATGAATGCACGCAAGAGTGTTCCTAGAGTCCTATTAACTACTTCAGTTTGTCCATCAGTTTGTGGATGACAAGTAGTAGAAAACAAGAGTTTAGTACCTAGCTTAGACCAAAGAGTCTTCCAAAAATAACTAAGAAACTTAGTATCTCTATCAGAAACAATAGTCTTAGGCATGCCATGTATGCGCACAATCTCTTTAAAGAACAAGTTAGCAATATGCAATGCATCATCAGTTTTGTGACAAGCTATGAAATGTGCCATCTTTGAGAACCTATCCACAACCACAAAGATAGAATCCTTTCCAGTCCTAGTTCTAGGCAATCCAACAATGAAATCCATAGATATGTCATTCCAAGGATGATAAGGTATAGGGAGAGGAGTATACAAACCGTGAGACTGAACCTTAGACTTGGCTTGCTTGCAAGTTGCACATCTCTCACATAGTTTCTCCACATCTCTTTTCATCCGAGGCCAAAAGAAGTGATCCTGCAAAGTTTTAAGAGTCTTTGCAATACCAAAGTGACCCATGAGACTTCCTCCATGAGATTCCCTAACAAACAAGTCTCTCAAAGAACAGTTAGGCACACACAATCGATTATCATAGAAAAGAAAACCATCATGTCTAAAGTAGTGTCCCACAGCAAATTTCTCACAAGAGTTGTAAGCCTCTTTAAAATCAGGATCATTCTCATACATTCCTTTAATCTGCTCAAATCCTAATAGCTTAGCATCAAGAGTGTTCAAGAGAACATACCTTCTGGATAGTGCATCAGCAACTATGTTTTCCTTACCTTGTTTATACTTGATGACATAAGGAAATGTCTCAATGAACTCAACCCACCTTGCGTGTCTTTTGCTGAGTTTGTGCTGTCCTTTGAGGTATTTGAGAGACTCATGATCTGTGTGAATGACGAACTCTTTAGGCCAGAGGTAGTGTTGCCAAGTCTGCAAGGCTCTCACCAAGGCATATAGTTCTTTATCATAAGTTGCATAGTTGAGGGTAGCTCCTCCAAGCTTCTCACTGAAGTATGCAATGGGTCTCTTCTCCTGCATCAATACAGCACCAATTCCAATTCCTGAAGCATCACATTCTATTTCAAAAGTTTTATTAAAATCAGGAAGTATAAGAAGAGGGGCATTAGTAAGCTTCTCTTTTAGGCATTGAAAGGCAAGTTCTTGTGCTTCTCCCCACTTGAATCCGACTTCTTTCTTGATTACTTCAGTCAAGGGAGATGCTATGGTGCTGAAGTCTTTCACAAAGCGCCTATAGAAACCAGCAAGTCCATGGAAGCTCCTCACTTCACTCACTGTCTTAGGAATTGGCCATTCTCGTATAGCTCTTACTTTCTCCGGATCAACTTTAACCCCATCTGCACCCACAATAAAGCCTAAAAAGACCAAGTGATCCGTTCCAAAAGTACACTTCTTAAGGTTAGCAAAAAGAGATTCCTTTCTAAGCACATCAAGAACAGTTCTAAGATGTTCTATATGATCATTAAAGCTCTTACTGTATACAAGGATGTCATCAAAGTATACCACAACAAATATGCCAATGAATGATCTAAGAACATGATTCATTAATCTCATGAATGTACTAGGTGCATTGGTTAATCCAAATGGCATGACTAACCACTCATATAGACCATGTTTAGTTTTGAATGCAGTTTTCCATTCATCTCCTTCTTTCATCCTAATCTGATGGTATCCACTTTTCAAATCAATCTTAGAAAATATGCAAGAACCATGCAATTCATCAAGCATATCATCTAATCTAGGAATAGGATGGCGATACTTTACAGTGATATTGTTGATGGCTCTGCAATCAACACACATGCGCCAGCTCCCATCTTTCTTGGGCACAAGTAGCACTGGAACAGCACAAGGGCTCATGCTCTCTCGGATATGCCCTTTCTCCATCAGTTCCTCCACTTGCCTTTGTAGTTCTTTGGTCTCCACCGGATTGGTTCTGTATGCTGGCCTATTGGGAAGTGTAGAACCGGGCACAAAATCAATTTGGTGCTCAATCCCTCGCACTGGTGGTAGTCCATTGGGACTATCTTCTGGAAAAACATCTTGATATTCCTGTAAAAGATTGACAAGTTCACTCGGATACTCCGGTGCAATGTTAGTAGTAGTCAAGAGGGATTCCTTATAGATAAACAAAAGAATAGGAAGGTTAGAGCAGAGAGATCTTTTAACATCACCAGACTTGGCATAGAAGTTTAGTTGCTTGGTTGATTCAGCGGGAAGATCTATCTCTTTCTTCTTTTGTAGCTGGAGCTGATCAACCTGAACTTCCTTAGGGTCATAGGCACAAGAACTGTCTTTCTCCCTTTAAACTCAAAGGTGTGCTTGTTGGCATACCCATCATGTATCACACGTCTATCTGATTGCCACGGCCTTCCAAGGAGAATGTGTCCAGCTTCCATAGGCAACACATCACAAAGAATCTCATCTTCATATTTACCAATGGCTAAGGGAACCATAACCTGAGTAGATACTCTCATCTCGCCCTCTTCATTGAGCCATTGGAGCCTATATGGTTTAGGATGCTTCTGGACCCTCAAACCCAACTTTTTAACCATTGTCTCACTCGCAACGTTGACACAACTGCCTCCATCCACAATAAGACTACAGACCTTTCCTTGCACTAGACATCTAGTATAGAAGAGATTCTCTCTTTGCTCCATCTCCTCGGTCTTGCTTTGAAGACTCAAGGTTCTTCTAGCAACTAGCAACCTTCCAGCAACCGGGTTGGCAACATACTCCTCTTCTGAACTGTGATCTTCCTCGGCCTCTGTCTCATCATCAGCAGATTCATATTCTCCATTGGCATGAAGGATCATCACACGTTTGTTGGTACATTCATTAGCATAGTGCCCACGCCCTTGGCACTTAAAACACTTCACATCTCTTGCACGCGAGCTTGTAGCTTCCACTTTACCCTTATCTTTGTTGTAGATGCTACTAGGCTTGGCTTCTTCTTTTGGCTGTGGCTTGCTTTCCTTTTGATAGCTCGGTTTATCTTCCTTAGAGGTCTGGTATCTATTGGAACCATAGCTGCCACGCGCATGACTTCTTCTTTTAACTTGCTGCTCCACCAAGATAGCTTTGTGTAGCATTTCCTCTATCTCCAAGTAGTGTTGCATCTCCACTCTATCTTGTATCTCACGGTTGAGTCCACCAAGGAACCGTGCCATGGTAGCTTCACTGTCCTCAGATACACAAGCTCTTAGCATAAGCAACTCCATCTCTTGAAAGTATTCCTCTACAGACTTTGATCCTTGTGTGAGCAGTCTCAGCTTTTGATGAAGATCACGGTGATAATGACTTGGTACAAACCTCTTGCGCATCACAGCTTTCATCTCTGCCCATGTTTCAATGGGAAATTCACCATTGCGCCTTTTGTTTGTAACCAACTGATCCCACCAGCTCAATGCATAGTCATTGAACTCGGTAGCAGCTACTTGAATCTTCTTAGTCTCTGAGTAATGCTGACAGTTGAAAACGAGTTCGATCTTCTTCTCCCACTCAAGATAGGCATCTGGATCAGCTTTACCATGGAAAGGAGGGATCTTAAGCTTTAATCCTGTTAGCTCATTGCGTCTATGCCTCCGGCCCTCATGATCACGTCGAGATCTTCTACTGCTACGTCTTGAACCGGAGCTATGGCTACTTCTCTCATAGAAGTTATCAGTCTCTTCTGATCCAGCATGCTCACGCTGACCTTGTCTGTTTCTTCTTTGCTCATGTCTTGAACCAGATGCTTGTCCTTGCCCATCATGCGGTCTCTGATCATACTTCTCTTCCAGTAACTTTACCATTGCTTCCATCACTTGTTTGGTGATTGCTTCTTGCAGCAATCTATTCCTTCGCACAAAGGTTTCATCATCCTCCTCAGACCCCATTGCTTCCTGATACACGAAAAACTTGAACCAGTAAGTAGTTCAAAAGAATTCAGAACTCAAGATTCAAATAAGGAAACAAAGTATTTAAACAAAGCGGCAAATGAAGATACTTGACCAACACGCGACGATTTGAATTCTATCTTTTCGAAATTGAAACAATAACAGATCAGATTCAACAGATGATGAAATGAGGAAAACAAATCCTGATCTATGATTCTAACAACAGATCGAGTCACACAATCACAAGAAACTTTCGGATCAAGCAAAACGATAACGTAATCGACAAGAATGTGAAAAGGTTTTGTTCAAAACTTGATCGAAATTCTTAGATCTATCAGTATGAGACACGAAACAATCAGATCTAGCAATCCTGATAGTGAAACAAGCAGATCAAGTGAGAATAAACACACAAGAACCGATTGATCAAAAATATGAATCGACAAAGAGTAGATCTTAAGAAATCGCAAAAGAGAAATCGAAACTCCCCTTCCAGAGTGCTCTGATACCACTTAATGAGATCCTAGGACCCTTCTCTGGATAGTTTGGATAGATCCTTGCATAAACGAATCAAAGACTCAAGTTTATCAAGGCTGTGGATCGAATGGTGACACAAGAGGCTGCGGAAAGGCTCCTTGATACTCCTAGGCTTAGATCGGATATGACACACCTTTCTAAAGCCCTTGGGCGTTGGATATTACACACCAACAGACTGGATACTACACACCAGACACTCTCTTAACTCGTGAAAGCAAGGGAGAAGAAAACACAAGGTTTAAACAAAAGATAACTTAGATTAGAATGAGGGTTTGTGATACACTTAAATAGAGAGATCCTTGTACATGCACAAGGTCTCGAAAACATAAGAAAACTTAAAGGAAAAGGCTCCACACGGTTTCAAAGTAATAACACAACACTTAGACTAAAACATAATATAAGATAGATGATGAAGTCGGTCCAAGATGCCTTAGGCCGAGTTGCATCCAAGATACATCAACTAGGAATGTGTAAGTGAACTTGATACCTCATTAAAAACCTTGATTAGAAAACCCAGTGGGACAAAACTAATCAAGGGAAAAAGAGTATACCAAGCCACTTGCCTAGATGATGATCAGCTTGATGGTAAGATCACATGAATGGTGATGAGTGTGTCTTGGTAGCTCAAGCTTCTACCAAGAAAGTCTTCTTGCTTCTTAGAGATCTTCAGTATGTTTCCAACGGCTTCTTTGAGTCTCCTTGTCATTGCACGAGTGATAGGACCTGTGGGAATGGCTAGGACAGCTTCCTCTTCAGCTAGTGTATCTTCAGTCTCTCCTTCTTCATCTTTATCAACTAGCTGGTCTATGATCATATCATTTTGTCTTCTTCTCTTAAGAGCTTACCTCTGCCCTATTTTTGCACCAACCTCAAATGTGCTCCAATGGTCGACTGGTGAACTTTCGAGATGTCTCGGTCCGTACGGATCCATACGGTCCGTACAACGTCCGTACCAAATCCGTACGGCCAGTCCCTAAGTTTGCACACTTGCCCAAATACTCTTCTAAGTCCCTCCTGGACTTGGCCCTATCTTTGCACAACCATCAGATCACTTCTGGACACAAAGAGACACTCCTGAAGCTTGATAGACAATCCCTAAAGGACTTGCCCTATCTTTGTACCAGACCTAACTCCTCCATACTTCTCCTTTCACTCCATTTCTATTCTTCAAGTTAACACAAGCTCTATCTTCTCTTCAGTTCAACACTCCCCCTCAAGCTTGACTTTAGGAGATCCTAAGCCAAGCTTGGAACTCTGAAGAGTCTCCCTCATTAAAAACCTTACAAGGAAAACCCATTGGGACAAAACCTTGCAAGGGAAAAAGAGTAGAGCTCTCCAAAGCCTAGGGATTGGCCAGTGAACTCTTGTGCCTTAGAACCAGTGTGGTTGGACACAAGAAGTTCTGGATCACGGCCTAAACTGGTGCAGCAACTCATCAAGACCTTGCGCACTAAACAACTCAGCTTCACCTCTTCATGAAACCGGTTTGAAGTCTCCCCCTCTCAACTGACTTCACAGCCATCTTAGAGAAGCTAGGACACGACCAGATCATCTTCAAAACACTAGTGAGACTTATCAACACTTCACACACGGCTTGCCCTCTTCATCGACCAGGTTTGGAATCTCCCCCTCTCAACTAACTTCACAGCCTCTTTAGAGAAGCTAAGAGATGACCCGGAACATCTTTAGTGAGGCTCAAGCAATGGTACCTGATACATTATCCCAAAGGTGCATCAGTACCTATCAAAAACAAGAAAATGAATATCCTGCATCACACTTGATGCACACAATCTCACAATTCAATCATAATCATTTTACGTATCTTTTCAAGCACAAGCAATGAATAAGATGAATAAAAAGGTTTTAAAAGTCTAAGGGAACTTCCCTTGTGTTTTTGTGAGTTTCCTAACTCGGCCAATGCACCATCTTCATGGCATCACCAACTTCTTGGAAAGGCAGAATGGATTCATCAGCTTCTCCTCAATCACCTCTCATTGAAGCCGCATTGATGGAGAGCGTTCTTCTTCACTCGCCAAGACTGCTCTGAACAGCCTCTTGCCTAGACACGCCACTATCTTGGTCCGGTTGATGATCCTTGTAGAAGCCTTTGCAAAGACTTGTTACTGACCATGGATCATATGCATTAAGACTCCCCCTCAAGCTTAGAACCAAGACTAGAAGGAGCTAAGCTTGTGATGATCCTATGCATCTCCATGGTCTAATAACTATCATCTTTTATGATAGCTTTCTTCTTGTGAGTTTTCTCTCTTCCTTAACCAGGAATTAGGGTGTTTGAATCACCATAGAGAGTCTCACAAGACACGCCTCTCATTGCATAATGACCCATGCTACACTTCCTGTAGACTAAGGACTAGATATGTCCAATGGTATTATGCAATGGCCATCTCTCATTGCATACTCAATCACACTACACTTCCTGTAGATTATGGACTAACATGTCCTAGTGATGATATGCAATGGCACAAGATCTTTGTCTTTACATTCTTGGTTGTTGGCGAGTTTCATGTATCACATTCCTTGTGTACCTAACACCACCACAACTCAATGCAAGATCAGATCATCCCATTGGGATCAAACCAAGATTATCCATCCTGTTTGATCACCAATGCCACAATAATATAGGATACTTGAGACAAGCTAGACAATCAAGACAATCAAGCAAAGACAATCAATTCAGTTTTGTTTTTTTTTTTTTAAATGCAACAATAGATGAATGCATTAGGTTACACACTAACTATATGAATGAAACAGATTCAATCCAAATGGAACACAAGTCTAGATGATACTTATGCAATCAAGACGACAAGAGTGACTCAATTCATGCTTATGCTCACTAGTTTTATCAAAGCCAATGATTCAAGTAGCTTAGACATACTACTAATGCTTATAAGACATCACAGATGGATTTAACTATGGCATAGCAACAATCAGAACAGGACAGAGTCAAGACAAGCAGATTTCAATTTCTAACAATGACAATGCAAGTTCTATACAGTTCTCTAAATGCAAAGCTTATATCAGTACATTTGCAATTTAGGCTCATTTTTAAATGCATTACTACATGAATGCACAATCTTAAAGCATTAGCTATATGAATGCAACAGGTTCAATCCATGAGTAATATTAAAGCTCTGCACAACAGTTTCAATCAGAACCAATGATGCAAGCAACTTAGACAATTTCTAATTGATGCAAGACTTTCATTGATGGATTAAACATAGGCAATAGCATCAGATAACACTAGGATTGAACTTAGACAGTATGAGATATGCTTATGTATGCAAAATAACTTATCAATCATGATGCAAGCAGCAGAGACATTCTACTCAATTCTACAACACATTCATGATGATTCAAGCTATGACAACACTCAAGACAATGCAATAAACAGAACATGAGATTCTGGGACTCTAGACATTACTTACTATCAATAAGACAATGCAGCAGCAAAACAATCTCAGTGCAATTAGCCTAGACATTCTACTTAGAAGCTATAAACTCTTAATGGAATTAGGGAAAGCACATAGTATAATCAGGAGATAAACCTATCAAGACATATTAAGATAGATGAGACTAGGTTTACTCCCTTGTTTAAGGTGATGAGGAGTGGTCGTTGCCACTTGAATCCTCACTTCTTCTTCTTCTCTTATTGCAATCACCCTTCTGAATTTGCCACCATGATGGAATGCTTGTGGATGCTTCAGCTACTTCTTCAATCACCTCACAATAGAAGCCGCCTTGATAGAGTAGCCTTCTTCTTCACACAGCCAAGAGTGCTCTGTCTTAGTTTGAGCACCCTCTTGAATAGGCACGCCACTGCCTAGACCCGGTTAGCTTCTTCTTCAGGTACTTGCAATGTTAAGGAGAAGAACACCAGTGAGTTTTACAACCATCTGTGCTTCTCCCTTTTTGTAACACTTCTCCATTGTACACACAATGGGCATCATTCTTTCTCTTTCAACTCGGATTTGATGATGAACTAGGAACACCTTTTGTGAACCTGAAACATCACTCAAACTCTAGCAAAGATAAGTCACAATTGCATTGGGATCAATCCTTGACTTCATCAAGTTTGATCACCAATGTCTCAAGCTTTATAACATTAGATAGAATCAAGACAATGTCAAGTTCTTATCTATGCAAGCAACCATTCTCTAAATACTAAGCAAGACCTTATCAGATTCAAGTCAAAGTATTTAGGCAATTTTATGCAACTTAGATTTTAATCTAAATGCAACAATACAAGGCAGTATGCATTAATCTTAATCAGTTTCTAACTCATGAAAGCAAGCACGATTAGATAATATAATCTATCATCTTAACAAGACAAGTTAATTTAGAACTGACATTAAGCATTTAACCATTTTCAATAGTATTGATGTCAAATCTTGATTAATAAATTATCAAGTTTGATTCCCAATATCACAAGCAATGCAACAGATAGACACAAGGCATTATCAAGTTCTATTCTTTGCAAGCTAAAGCTCTAAGTACAAGTAAGATCCTAACAGATTCAAGACAAGTTACTTAGGCACTCTTAAGAGCTTCTTTACTCAGTACTTAGACATGAATCTAATACTTCAATGTAAGACAGCCACAAGACTATATGCAACAGCTTTAAATTCGGTTTCACTCCATGTATGCAAGCAGATTTAATTAATCACAACAAGCATCACTATGAACCGGAGCTAAGCATACTAAACAATTTCAATACCCAAACAAGACTCTTAAAGTATCCTGGGACAGATTCTAAAGCAACTTCATTTTAGCAATCTTTTAAACAATCCTCAGGTTTCCAATCACATCACAACATCACAACCTGTTCATACACTCAAGCTTTATACAAGAGAAAGAGATTTCCTTACAGCCAAGGAACTAGTGTTAGTTCCTTGAAACTCCTTAGTACATGGGAAGATCCGAGCTGTTGGTGTCAACTCCTACATCTCCTTCTTTCATGGACCTTTCTCTTGAACCCACCATGCCTAAGACACCTCCTCTCTTCATTTTTGAGTCGCCATACCAGGTACAAGTTGAAAGCTTTCACCTTTCTTCTTGGACAGTGAATGGGAATGGCTTGGACATGCTTCCAATGGCCTTCTTTCTTCAGGACGACCATGAGAGAGTGGAGAACGACCAAGAACAGCTTCTGGACGCCATTGATGAGCACACCTTCTTCTTGAAGAGGTTGAACAGCCAAATGACCATGAAGCTTCTTCTTGGTTTGGAAATGGCATGGGAGTGAGCTTTGAGCTTAGCGGAAGCTGGAACCAAGTTCTAATGAACCTGGCTCTGATACCATATGAGATTTAAGAGTACTCAGGTTGTATGTGTGTATGAAACCCAAATGGGTAAAGAGAGAGAGAGCTTGGAAGCGATTTGAGAGAAAGGAAGTTTGATGAGTGCTTGTGTGTCTAAGTGTTTAAGAGATTAGTAACAAGACTGAGAACGTGTATAGAGATTCAGGATGAGAGACTAGAGAGACTAAGAGAAAGTGTTTCAGATTAGAGAAGGAGAAGGGAAACCCCCTTACTCACTTAGTTCATACAAAATGCCACATATAAGCTTATATATGCTCTTACAAGATGCAAATCATAAACCTAAATCTAATGGCTGATATAACTTGAATTTAAATGGATGGATAGGATGGAGAGTAAGGCTGGTCGTGATTCTTCATTGGCTGTGCTCTTGTTGCTTCACGATTGGCTCATTTGAATCTGGTCAATGTGGAGACTGGTGCCTGATTGGTTGCTGTAAGGCTCCCTTGAACTTTCCCATATATCAGACTAGATACATGGTCAATACACAGCTCTTGGCCAGCCTGTTCCAGCCTGTCTTTGGCGCCAGCTTCCTTCTTTTGTCTTCTTCTCTTAAGAGCTTACCTCTGCCCTATTTTTGCACCAACCTCAAATGTGCTCCAATGGTCGACTGGTGAACTTTCGAGATGTCTCGGTCCGTACGGATCCATACGGTCCGTACAACGTCCGTACCAAATCCGTACGGCCAGTCCCTAAGTTTGCACACTTGCCCAAATACTCTTCTAAGTCCCTCCTGGACTTGGCCCTATCTTTGCACAACCATCAGATCACTTCTGGACACAAAGAGACACTCCTGAAGCTTGATAGACAATCCCTAAAGGACTTGCCCTATCTTTGTACCAGACCTAACTCCTCCATACTTCTCCTTTCACTCCATTTCTATTCTTCAAGTTAACACAAGCTCTATCTTCTCTTCAGTTCAACACAAACAACCCAAGAGAGCCTTCCTCCTTCTGAAGTTGTGCGCATACCTCCTCCATGGATGGGAGAGTAGGTGATCTCAGGATATGCTTGATCACATCCTAGTAGCTTTCATCTAGAGTCATCAATAGCCCAAACACCTGATCTTGCTCTCTCCTTTCAATGAGCGATTCTTCATCAGTTGTGTTGGGTCTAAGACTCTCAAGTTCGGACCACAAAGCTCCAAACTTCCCCATGTGCTTGGTGAGATCTTCTCCATCTTGCCTCAAGACGCTGATGGTTTGCTTTAGATCAAACACCCGACTTATGTTGGACTTGTTTCCATACCTCTTATGGAGCATGTCCCAAAGGCGCTTAGGAGTCTCAAAGTGCACGTAAGCTTCGAGTATGGGGAGCTCCAGAGAGGCATGGAGCACAGACAGCACCATCAAATCCTCTTGGACCCATCTCTTTGCTTCAGCTACCGCAAGAGTCTTCCCGTCGCCTTCTTCTTCATCTTCTTTGGCCACTGGCTCCGGACCATCATCTGTGATGTGGTTCCACAGCCCTAGCCTTCCAATGGTAGTCCTCACTAACTGGGACCACATCAAGTAGTTCGAGCCTCCCTTCAGTGCAACCGGAACCGTCACCAGTTTGCTAAAGTTGGTCGTCTCCATTTCCTCTTCTTTATCACACAAGAACAAACTCGCAAATGTAAAGAAAGGAACAAGGATCTCTCAATACCAAAGCCAACCTGGCTCTGATACCATGAGATTTTAGAGAGTAGAATAGGTATTGAGAGATTAAGAGAGATTTGGTAAGAGATTAAGAGAAGTTTAGAAGCGATTGTGAATGAAATGGAGAGATTAAGTATGATCCATGATGAACAAGAGAGAGATTAGAGAGAGAGAGACACAATCCGCATAATTCTATTAATGAGAGAGTGTTTACAATATATAGGAGTGTGATACTAGGGTTTAAGAAGAGACTAAGCATGTGAGGTCAAAGCTAAGGGAGCCTTTAATTTGAACCGGACCAATGAGCCTCTCCACACGCGTGGTCACTATGCTAAAAGAGAACCTTATCCTTCCAGCCTGTGCCAGCCTGTAGAGACGCTCTTCCTCTATCCATAAACGGTCATATGCCTTCTTTGGTCAAGGCAAAACATGATCAGACCGTGAACTTCTTCTCGCGGTAACATTTCTTTACCGCATGGTCGATACCGTCTGTACGGCCGTACGGCCATGGTACGGACCTGTACGGACCGGTACGGACGGTTCTCCCTAAGGCCAATCCTTCTCCTCTTCTCTATGAGATTAAGAGATCTTTAGAGTGATTAGAGTAAAAAGAGTGTTTAGGAAGTGATTAAGAGAAGTTTGTGAAAGATTAAGAGACTAGGAAGAGCCGTTTAGTGTCTAAGAGAAAACCATAGTCTAAGAGATTAGAGAGACTCGAACTGACTGATTTTATTAATGAGTGAGGTTACATATTTATATAGAAGACATTAGGGTTTACAAGAGGCGAAATGGGCACTATTGAAGCATGTAGAGTCAAGGTTGCTTTCCGGATGATTGGATGGTAAGGCTCACACGCTTTGCCTCTTTACAGCCTGTTCCAGCCTGGCACGCTCTTCCCTTATCCACTCAACGGTCTAATCCCTTCTCCTTAAGTCCCCAAGGTAACACTCCCTTGTTACCGTTTCACTTGGTCGAGTTGGGTAAGTTTTGGTCGAGGCCTTTGGTACGGACGGTACGGCCATGTACGGCCTTGTACGGACGTCCGTACCATTCACACCCAAACCCCCTAAGCTTCTCCATCTCTTCTCCTCTTCAACTCCTCTTCTCTCCATACCAATATAATCAACTCAACTCAACACTCCCCCTCAAGCTTAGCTTTGTGAAAGCCTAAGCTTGGATAGCTATGAGATCTTCCTCATTAAAAACCTTACCAAGGAAAACCCATTGGGATAAAACCTTGATAAGGGAAAAAGAGTAAAGACCTCACAGCCAAGGGGATCAGCTCCTTCTCTTCCCAAGATCAATGAGGCCCAACCGTATGTGAATGGACTCCATTGTCTTCTGCCTTGCAGCCTTGGTGAACACATCCGCTAACTGATCTTCACTTCTTGTGTAGCATGGCAAGATGACTCCTAAGATGATCATCTGCCTCACCTTGTGGCAATCAACTTCAATGTGCTTGGTTCTCTCATGGAACACCGAGTTGGAGGCTATGTGGATAGCTGCTTGGTTGTCACAATGCATGGTCATTGGCGTGGCTTGATCAATCTCCAAATGCTTCAAGATGCCTTTGATCCATACTAACTCGTTGGTGAGCTTCAGCATAGCTCTATACTCAGCTTCTGCACTTGAGCAAGACACCACCTTCTGCTTCTTACTCTTCCAAGTCACCAAGTTGCCTCCAATGAATGTGCAATAGCCTGTGGTTGATCTCCTGTCTGCTCTATCACCAGCCCAATCCGCATCACAGTATCCCACCACTTCAGTGCTTCCATTGCAGCCCATCCATACTCCTTGATCAGGTGAGCCGTTGAGATACATCAGGATCCTTTCCACCATGCGCCAATGATGTTCCTTAGGTACTTGCATGTGTTGACTCACCTGATTCACAGCAAAACAAATGTCAGGTCTAGTTATAGTGAGATAAATCAATTTGCCAACTAGTTTTCTATAGAGTTTAGGATCCTGATAAGGTTTGCTGTCTTCAATCTCCCCCTCTCGTGGGACTTTGTAGCCATCCTCCATAGGCATCCTTGCTGTCTTGCCTCCATAAGCACCTGCACCTTTCAAAAGATCAAGTGTATACTTCCTTTGGGACATGAACAAACCTTCCTTGGATCTACATATCTCAATTCCAAGAAAGTATTTCATTTCTCCCAAGTCTTTAATCTCAAACATGGATTTAAGAAACTCCTTGGTTGCTATGATACCTTCCTTATCACTCCCTGTGATAATGATATCATCAACATACACAAGAAGTGCAATCATACCTGAGGGAGTCGTGAGTGTGAAGAGGGTGTGATCTAGTTCAGACTTCTTGAAGCCTCGGCCATTCAGAGTAGTACTCAACTTGTTGTACCAAGCTCTTGGTGATTGCTTCAGCCCATAGATGGCTTTCTTCAGCCTCAACACATTTCCACTCTTCACTAAGTGTTCAAGGCCTGGAGGTGGATGCATATACACTTCATCCTCAAGTTCACCTTGTAGAAACGCATTCTTCACATCCATTTGCCATAACCCCCATCCAAGATTCACAGCTAAGCTCAGTACAATCCGGATTGTGTGGAGTTTAGCTACTGGTGCAAAGGTTTCTATGTAGTCTTCTCCATAAGTTTGAGTGAAACCTCTTGCAACTAGCCTTGACTTCTTCCTCTCAATCTTTCCATCCGCTTTGTACTTGATTGTGAATATCCATCTACTAGTCACAGCCTTCTTCCCTTTTGGTAACTCACTTTCATACCATGTATCATTCTTGATCATTGCTCCTGCCTCATCTCCAACTGATTCCTTCCATTCTTTATCTTTCATTGCTTCTTCATAGCTTCTTGGGATGTGATTCTCATCCAAGTTTACCATGAAAGCGCAATGTGCTTCTGGATATTGAGTAAAGGAACACACGGCTTGAGAAGGATGCTCCACAGCTTGGGCATTGTAGTACACTCTCGTGTTTACCCAACTGGAAGGATCCTTCCTTATCCTTGTACTCCTTCTCAGTGGCTGCACAACCGGTTCTTCTTCCTGTTGTTCTTCTACCACTTCATTTTGAGAAGGTGTTTGTGTCACACCATGATCATGTCCATGACCATCCGAGCCTATGCTCTCTTCTCCTTCATTCTCTACTCCTCCTTCATCTTGGTTGGCCTCTTGCATAGGCTCCTCATGCTCCTCTCCTCCCTCATGATCAAGGTGGGATGGTGAACCAACTTCAGGAGGTGTAGTTGCGTGATTCCTTGGATCCTGGGATGTACTGATTCCAAGACCTTCAAGAATGATCCGCAAGGTGGTGGCCTTGTCTGATGTTAAATCCTTCAGGTCTTCTTGATTCTTTTCTTCATAGTATCCTCTATCTTCCAAGAACTTCACATCTCTAGATACAAGAACTCTCCTTGCTATAGGATCATAGCATTTGTATCCTTTCTGTGTAGTTGAGTATCCTATGAACACAGCCTTAGTACTCCTTGCTTCTAGCTTGTTGATCATCTCTCCTGGTTTGAGTACAAAGCATAGGCACCCAAAGACTCGCAAATAATCAAGAGCTGGCTTGTACCTGTTCAGAACTTCAAATGGAGCCTTCTCATTCAGAACTTTGGTTGGGGTTCTGTTTATTAGGTAACAAGCAGTGGCAACCGCATCACTCCAAAATCTCTTTGGAACATTACTCTGAAACATAAGTGACCTTGCCACTTCCATGAGATGCCTATTCTTCCTCTCAGCTACTCCATTTTGCTGTGGAGTATAAGGACAGCTTGTTTGATGTAGGATCCCATGTTGTGATAGGTGTTGCTTGAATGCATGACTCGTGTACTCCCCTCCATTATCTGATCTCAAAATTTTAATCTTAGCATGATAATGGTTAGTTACATAAGTTTGAAAGTTCCTAAATGCATCAAGTACCCTATCTTTGGTCTGAATTAAGGTTAACCAGGTGTATTTGGATTTTTCATCAATGAATGTGACAAAGTACTTATAACTATCTCTAGATAAGCAAGGGGCAGTCCACACATCAGAGTGAATTAGATCAAAGCAATTATCATAAACGGTAGTAGACTTTTGAAACACAGTTCTACAATGCTTGCCTAAAATACAAGCTTCACAATCCTTGTTCTCAAACACAACACCTGGTACCATTAAGTTCAAAGCTTTAACATGAGGGTGTCCTACTCTAGCATGCCACAATGCATTTTTATTCAACAAAGAAGCAGAAGTAAACGAGCAACTATAATCAGGAACAGAAGTGAGTTCTTCAAGCATATAGAGATCTCCCTTAGTCACCCCTTTCCCAATCAATCTGCTGCTCTCAATATCCTGAAACTTCACATCATTAGGACTAAAGATAACATTGCATTGTAAATCATTAGTACATTTCTTCACTGATAATAGGTTTGATGTGAATTCAGGCATGTAAAAAGCTCTAGATTCTTTGTTAAACAGCTTAAGCTTTCCTATTCCTCTAATGGGTATCTTATCCCCATTTGCTATCATCACATGACCATGTGTAGGTTCTATATCCTTAATCAAGTTTTCATCACTTATCATATGATGTGATGCACCAGAATCAACAATCAATGGTTTACTTACTCGTTTAGCATTATGGCATAGATTACTAAGTGATGGATGCATCTTATCAGTTCTAGCAATGTAAGCATGTCTATACCCATTCCTAGCTTCTAACCGTTCTACTAGTTCTCTAATCAAGTGATCATCCTTATATGCAATCATAGAAGCTCCAAAGGAATAACCGTAAGTGTTACCGTTTTCCTTTAGCATTTTGAAGAGGGCATCAAGGTCTGATCTCTTGATGTAGTCATCATTGCTGCGGGAGCTTGAAGCGCCTGTGTAAGCCACCAGAGACTTCCCATTCCCATCATTGCCTCCAAGCCCATCCACTTCACTGATCTTGCTGGTGCCAGCTCCACTTGAACCTTCAGTCACATTTGCCCTTCCCTCACGCTCCTTCATGAACTTGGCCGGCTTGAGGTGTGTGATATGATCATGGACCGGCACAAGGATGGAGATAAAGAGTTCAAAGACCAATCAAGGGAAGAAGATGATGCCTTAGTCATTCCACCAGGTCCCATCACTCGCGCCAAAGCTAGAAGACTCAAAGAAGCTGTTGGAAGTCTACTTATGATCTCATGGAAGCAAGAAGACGGTCTTGATGGACGTTTGATCAATCAAGACACTCTTATCACCATTCAAGCAATGGTTTCAAACTGATCATCATCTAAGCAAGTGCTTGTGTGTGCTCTTTTCCTAGCCTTTGGTTTTGTCCCATTGGGTTTTCCAAAGGAAGGTTTTTAATGAGGCCACAAGTTACTTACATAAACCTTAGATGATGTATCACGGTTCCACCTTAGGTTATTTTTAAACTATGGTTTTTATTTCATGTTTTAAAAACTCTTTTCGAATTTGAATAAGTCTTTAGTCTTTGTTGTAGTTCCAAGGGAGCCTGTTCCCTTTAATGATCTCGAGAATATGGAGCCTGTTCCATACTTCTCTATATAAGTGTGTTTGCGTTCTCTCTTTTAATAACAATCCTTTTTCTACAAATCTATCAGATTTCTTTGTTCTCTCTTTACTTCTCATCAAGTCTTGAGTGAATCTCGTTGGTGTGTCATATCCAACAACTAAGGGTGTCTATTTTGGTGTGTAATATCCAAGCTAGTCATCTAGGAGTATCAAGGAGCCATTCCGCAACTCTTTGTGTCACCAAACGATCCATCACCTTGATAAACTTGAGTCTCTGATTCGTTTATACAAGGATCTATCCAATTCAATCCAAAGAAGCATCCTAGGAGTTCATTAAGTGGTATCAGAGCTGCTTTGGATTGGGAAGTTTTCGATTTCTCTTCTGTTTCAAATAAACTTTTCAACTTCTTTGATTACTGATATGATCATGGACCGGCACAAGGATGGAGATAAAGAGTTCAAAGACCAATCAAGGGAAGAATATGATGCCTTAGTCATTCCACCAGGTCCCATCACTCGCGCCAAAGCTAGTCATCTAGGAGTATCAAGGAGCCATTCCGCAACTCTTTGTGTCACCAAACGATCCATCACCTTGATAAACTTGAGTCTCTGATTCGTTTATACAAGGATCTATCCAATTCAATCCAAAGAAGCATCCTAGGAGTTCATTAAGTGGTATCAGAGCTGCTTTGGATTGGGAAGTTTTCGATTTCTCTTCTGTTTCAAATAAACTTTTCAACTTCTTTGATTACCATTGATAGATCTGCGATCTGTTGTTGTTTCTCGTATCATCTGAGTAGCATATCACCTGATTGCTAATCGTCTGTGTTGAATCCTATTAGATCTAAGTGTTCTTATCATATTTTGAATCAAACTCATCCGATCCGTGTGAAGGAAGTAATCGAATCGCTTGATCTGTCGAATCACTTGCTGAATAACTTGATTTGTGTTGTTTCTGTGATAGATCTGTTCTTATTTGTCTTGAATCTGATCTGCATAAATCCAAAATTGATAGATCTAATCTTAGTCTTGTCGATTTGAATTCTCTAATCCGTGATCTGCAAGTTTTCTATCTTTTGAATCTTTTGAAAGTTGTTTCCGCGTCGACTAATTGTTCTGATTTGATTCTTGTGAACATCTTACTTGTTTGAGTGTTTTCTGAATCAGGTACCATGGTGAGAGAGTCGGAAGATGAAGCAGAACTCGTGAGACAGAACAAGTTATTGAGAGATCAGATGACTGAGCAATTAAACCAAACGATGATCACTACCGTTGCTGATATGATCAAGAGCAGTATGAAGGAACTTCGCGATGAAATAAGGCAAGAGATAAGGCAAGCTACGGGCCAAGGTCATAGCAATGAGTCTAGACGAGAAAGACGTGATGAAACCCCGAGAGAGCATGCTGAATCACAAGAAACAGACCACTACTATGAGCGTAACCGAGCCACGCACAGCAGTTCCTCTTCTAGAGATAGTAGAAGGAGACATAGAAGAGATCATGATGAAAGGAGAACTTACAGAGATGATCTTGCTGGTTTAAAGCTGAAGATACCTCCTTTCCATGGCAAAGTTGATCCGGATGCTTACTTGGAATGGGAAAAGAAGATGGAGTTGGTGTTTAACTGTAAGCACTACACCAATGCCCAAAGGATTCAGATAGCAGCAACTGAGTTCCATGACTATGCGCTGAGTTGGTGGGACCAGCTTGTGACTACCAGGAGACTTAACCAAGAGTATCCCGTTGAAACATGGCACGAGATGAAGGCTCTCATGCGTAAAAGATTTGTGCCAAATCACTATCATCGCGACTTGCACCAGAAGTTAAGAAGACTCACCCAAGGATCTCGATCTGTTGAAGAATACTATCAAGACATGGAGCTGTTGATGCTGAGAGCTCGTGTTTCTGAAGATAAAGAAGCTACTATGGCTAGGTTCTTAGGAGGTCTCAACCGAGAGATACAAGATAATGTTGAGATGCAGCACTATGTGGAGATAGAAGAGATGCTTCACAAAGCTATACTAGTTGAGCAACAAGTTAAGAGGAAGGGCCATTCTCATTCTCGTTACAACACCAGACTTCAGGGAACTAAAGAAGAAAAGTCTAGCTATCAAAAGGAAAGCAAACCGCAACTGAAAGAAGACTCAAAGCCAAATTCCTTTTACAGCAAGGATAAAGGAAAGGCCGAGGTTTCAAGTGCAAGAGCTAGAGATGTTAAGTGCTTTAAGTGTCAGGGTAGAGGCCATTATGCAAATGAGTGCACCAATAAAAGAATCATGATTCTTCTTGAGAATGGAGAGTATGAATCTGAGGATGAGCTTTCAGAGTCTGAGTGTAAGGCGCTTATTGAAGAAGAATATGAAGAAGAACCCGTGAAAGGAAGGTTATTGGTGGCTAGAAGAACTTTGAGTTTGCAAAGTAAAGCTGAAGAGCAAGAACAGAGAGAGAATCTATTCTACACTCGGTGCCTTGTGCAAGGAAAGGTCTGTAGTCTTATCATTGATGGAGGAAGTTGTGTGAATGTAGCTAGTGAAACTATGGTAAAGAAGCTTGGCCTCCAAGTACAGAAACATCCAAAGCCCTACCGGCTTCAATGGTTGAATGAAGAAGGAGAAATGAGGGTTTCTAGTCAGGTTTCGGTTCCCATTGCAATTGGAAGGTATGAGGATGAGGTTCTCTGTGATGTATTGCCTATGGAAGCTGGACATATCCTTCTTGGTCGGCCATGGCAATCAGATAGACGAGTGATACATGATGGCTACACCAACAAGCACACGTTTGAGTTCAAAGGAAAGAAGACTGTGCTGGTTCCTCTAACACCAAAGGAAGTTCATCAAGATCAACTGCAGCTACAAAAGAAGAAAGAAATAGACCTCAAACCTGAATCAAAGAAGCAGCATAGTCTCTATGCCAAATCGGGTGAAATCAAAAGAACTCTCAATGCTCATCAATCTATTCTTTTACTTATCTTTAAAGAGTCTCTTTTGAATGTTACTGACCCAACACCGGTATATCCGAGTGAAATTAAGTGTCTTTTACAGGAATTTGAAGATGTATTTCCTGAAGATAATCCAATTGGTCTTCCACCTCTTAGAGGGATTGAGCATCAGATTGATTTTGTTCCTGGTTCTACACTTCCAAATAGGCCAGCTTATAGGACTAATCCCGTGGAGACTAAAGAACTGCAAAAACAAGTTGAGGAGTTGATGGCAAAGGGGCATATCCGTGAGAGCATGAGCCCATGTGCAGTACCAGTGCTTCTTGTGCCTAAGAAAGATGGAAGCTGGCGCATGTGTGTTGATTGTAGAGCCATCAACAACATCACTGTAAAGTATCGCCATCCTATTCCTAGATTAGATGATATGCTTGATGAATTGCATGGTTCCTGCATATTTTCTAAGATTGATTTGAAAAGTGGATACCATCAGATTAGGATGAAAGAAGGAGATGAATGGAAAACTGCATTCAAAACTAAACATGGTCTTTATGAGTGGTTAGTCATGCCATTTGGATTAACCAATGCACCTAGTACATTCATGAGATTAATGAATCATGTTCTTAGATCATTCATTGGCATATTTGTTGTGGTATACTTTGATGACATCCTTGTATACAGTAAGAGCTTTAATGATCATATAGGACATCTTAGAGCTGTTCTTGATGTGCTTAGAAAGGAATCTCTTTTTGCTAACCTTAAGAAGTGTACTTTTGGAACGGATCACTTGGTTTTTCTAGGCTTTGTTGTGAGTGCAGATGGAGTAAAGGTAGATCAAGAGAAGGTGAAAGCAATACAAGAGTGGCCGATTCCTAAAACCATCAGTGAAGTGCGAAGCTTCCATGGATTAGCTGGCTTCTACCGACGGTTTGTAAAAGATTTTAGCACCATAGCCGCTCCATTGACTGAGGTGATCAAGAAAGAAGTTGGATTCAAATGGGGAGAAGCACAAGAACTTGCCTTTCAATGCCTAAAAGAGAAGCTTACTAATGCCCCTCTTCTTATACTTCCTGATTTCAATAAAACTTTTGAAATTGAATGTGATGCTTCAGGAATTGGAATTGGTGCTGTTCTTATGCAGGAGAAGAGACCCATAGCATATTTCAGTGAGAAACTAGGAGGAGCGACTCTCAACTATGCTACTTATGACAAGGAACTCTACGCTTTGGTGAGGGCTTTGCAGACATGGCAGCATTACCTATGGCCCAAGGAGTTTGTCATTCACACTGATCATGAGTCTCTCAAGTACCTTAAAAGCCAAAACAAACTCAGCAAGAGACACGCAAGGTGGGTTGAGTTCATTGAGACATTTCCTTATGTCATCAAGTATAAACAAGGTAAGGAAAACATAGTTGCTGATGCACTATCCAGAAGGTATGTTCTCTTGAACACTCTTGATGTTAAGCTATTAGGATTTGAGCAGATTAAAGTAATGTATGAGAATGATCCTGAATTTAAAGATGCTTATAAGTCTTGTGAGAAATTTGCTGCTGGACATTACTTTAGGCAGGATGGATTTCTTTTCTATGATAATAGACTTTGTGTGCCTAATTGTTCTTTGAGAGATTTATTTGTTAGGGAATCTCATGGAGGAAGCCTCATGGGACATTTTGGTGTCGCAAAAACTCTCAAGACCTTGCAGGATCACTTCTACTGGCCGCGGATGAAAAGAGATGTGGAAAGACTCTGTGAAAGGTGTGCAACTTGTAAACAAGCTAAGTCCAAAGTCCAAAACCATGGTTTGTACACGCCTTTACCCATCCCTTATCATCCTTGGAATGATATCTCTATGGACTTCATTGTTGGATTGCCTAGAACTCGTACTGGTAAAGATTCAATCTTTGTGGTAGTTGATAGATTTTCTAAGATGGCACACTTCATTGCTTGTCATAAAACTGATGATGCATTGCATGTAGCTAACTTGTTCTTTAAGGAGATTGTGCGTTTACATGGCATGCCTAAGACTATTGTATCTGATAGAGATACTAAGTTCCTAAGCTACTTTTGGAAAACTCTCTGGTCTAAACTAGGCACTAAGCTATTATTTTCTACTACTTGTCACCCACAAACTGATGGTCAGACTGAAGTAGTTAATAGAACTCTTGGTACACTCTTGCGTGCAATTATAAAGAAGAACTTGAAATCATGGGAAGATTGTTTGCCTCATTGTGAATTTGCATATAATCATGCTGTGCATTCTGCTACTAAGTTTTCTCCATTTGAAATTGTTTATGGGTTCAATCCCATCTCTCCTTTGGATCTAATACCTTTACCTGAGTGTGAAAGAGTTAGTCTTGATGGCAAGAAGAAGGCAGAGAAGGTACAACAACTTCATGAACAAGCAAGGCGCAACATAGAAGAGAAGACTAAGCAATATGCCAAACAAGCAAACAAGGGGAGGCGTGAAAGAGTCTTTGAAGTGGGTGATCAAGTCTGGATTCACCTAAGGAAAGAAAGATTTCCTAATGAGAGGAAATCCAAGCTCATGCCAAGGATTGATGGACCATTTGAGATCATAAAGAAAATCGGCAACAATGCTTACAAGCTGGATCTCCAAGGAAGGTATGATGTGAGCAATAGTTTTAATATCACTGACTTGGTTCCTTATTTTGCAGATGAGCCAGATTTGAGGACAAATCCTTTTCAAGAGGGAGGGGATGATATGATCATGGACCGGCACAAGGATGGAGATAAAGAGTTCAAAGACCAATCAAGGGAAGAAGATGATGCCTTAGTCATTCCACCAGGTCCCATCACTCGCGCCAAAGCTAGTCAGGAGTATCAAGGAGCCATAACTCTTTGTGTCACCAAACGATCCATCACCTTGATAAACTCTGATTCCAAGGATCTATCCAAGAAGCATCAAGTTCATTAAGACGGTCTTGAAGACTCAAAGAAGCATCCTAGGAGTTCATCCTAGAAGACTCAAAGAAGCTGTTGGAAGTCTACTTATGATCTCATGGAAGCAAGAAGACGGTCTTGATGGACGTTTGATCAATCAAGACACTCTTATCACCATTCAAGCAATGGTTTCAAACTGATCATCATCTAAGCAAGTGCTTGTGTGTGCTCTTTTCCTAGCCTTTGGTTTTGTCCCATTGGGTTTTCCAAAGGAAGGTTTTTAATGAGGCCACAAGTTACTTACATAAACCTTAGATGATGTATCACGGTTCCACCTTAGGTTATTTTTAAACTATGGTTTTTATTTCATGTTTTAAAAACTCTTTTCGAATTTGAATAAGTCTTTAGTCTTTGTTGTAGTTCCAAGGGAGCCTGTTCCCTTTAATGATCTCGAGAATATGGAGCCTGTTCCATACTTCTCTATATAAGTGTGTTTGCGTTCTCTCTTTTAATCACAATCCTTTTTCTACAAATCTATCAGATTTCTTTGTTCTCTCTTTACTTCTCATCAAGTCTTGAGTGAATCTCGTTGGTGTGTCATATCCAACAACTAAGGGTGTCTATTTTGGTGTGTAATATCCAAGCTAGTCATCTAGGAGTATCAAGGAGCCATTCCGCAACTCTTTGTGTCACCAAACGATCCATCACCTTGATAAACTTGAGTCTCTGATTCGTTTATACAAGGATCTATCCAATTCAATCCAAAGAAGCATCCTAGGAGTTCATTAATTACCATTGATAGATCTGCGATCTGTTGTTGTTTCTCGTATCATCTGAGTAGCATATCACCTGATTGCTAATCGTCTGTGTTGAATCCTATTAGATCTAAGTGTTCTTATCATATTTTGAATCAAACTCATCCGATCCGTGTGAAGGAAGTAATCGAATCGCTTGATCTGTCGAATCACTTGCTGAATAACTTGATTTGTGTTGTTTCTGTGATAGATCTGTTCTTATTTGTCTTGAATCTGATCTGCATAAATCCAAAATTGATAGATCTAATCTTAGTCTTGTCGATTTGAATTCTCTAATCCGTGATCTGCAAGTTTTCTATCTTTTGAATCTTTTGAAAGTTGTTTCCGCGTCGACTAATTGTTCTGATTTGATTCTTGTGAACATCTTACTTGTTTGAGTGTTTTCTGAATCAGGTACCATGGTGAGAGAGTCGGAAGATGAAGCAGAACTCGTGAGACAGAACAAGTTATTGAGAGATCAGATGACTGAGCAATTAAACCAAACGATGATCACTACCGTTGCTGATATGATCAAGAGCAGTATGAAGGAACTTCGCGATGAAATAAGGCAAGAGATAAGGCAAGCTACGGGCCAAGGTCATAGCAATGAGTCTAGACGAGAAAGACGTGATGAAACCCCGAGAGAGCATGCTGAATCACAAGAAACAGACCACTACTATGAGCGTAACCGAGCCACGCACAGCAGTTCCTCTTCTAGAGATAGTAGAAGGAGACATAGAAGAGATCATGATGAAAGGAGAACTTACAGAGATGATCTTGCTGGTTTAAAGCTGAAGATACCTCCTTTCCATGGCAAAGTTGATCCGGATGCTTACTTGGAATGGGAAAAGAAGATGGAGTTGGTGTTTAACTGTAAGCACTACACCAATGCCCAAAGGATTCAGATAGCAGCAACTGAGTTCCATGACTATGCGCTGAGTTGGTGGGACCAGCTTGTGACTACCAGGAGACTTAACCAAGAGTATCCCGTTGAAACATGGCACGAGATGAAGGCTCTCATGCGTAAAAGATTTGTGCCAAATCACTATCATCGCGACTTGCACCAGAAGTTAAGAAGACTCACCCAAGGATCTCGATCTGTTGAAGAATACTATCAAGACATGGAGCTGTTGATGCTGAGAGCTCGTGTTTCTGAAGATAAAGAAGCTACTATGGCTAGGTTCTTAGGAGGTCTCAACCGAGAGATACAAGATAATGTTGAGATGCAGCACTATGTGGAGATAGAAGAGATGCTTCACAAAGCTATACTAGTTGAGCAACAAGTTAAGAGGAAGGGCCATTCTCATTCTCGTTACAACACCAGACTTCAGGGAACTAAAGAAGAAAAGTCTAGCTATCAAAAGGAAAGCAAACCGCAACTGAAAGAAGACTCAAAGCCAAATTCCTTTTACAGCAAGGATAAAGGAAAGGCCGAGGTTTCAAGTGCAAGAGCTAGAGATGTTAAGTGCTTTAAGTGTCAGGGTAGAGGCCATTATGCAAATGAGTGCACCAATAAAAGAATCATGATTCTTCTTGAGAATGGAGAGTATGAATCTGAGGATGAGCTTTCAGAGTCTGAGTATAAGGCGCTTATTGAAGAAGAATATGAAGAAGAACCCGTGAAAGGAAGGTTATTGGTGGCTAGAAGAACTTTGAGTTTGCAAAGTAAAGCTGAAGAGCAAGAACAGAGAGAGAATCTATTCTACACTCGGTGCCTTGTGCAAGGAAAGGTCTGTAGTCTTATCATTGATGGAGGAAGTTGTGTGAATGTAGCTAGTGAAACTATGGTAAAGAAGCTTGGCCTCCAAGTACAGAAACATCCAAAGCCCTACCGGCTTCAATGGTTGAATGAAGAAGGAGAAATGAGGGTTTCTAGTCAGGTTTCGGTTCCCATTGCAATTGGAAGGTATGAGGATGAGGTTCTCTGTGATGTATTGCCTATGGAAGCTGGACATATCCTTCTTGGTCGGCCATGGCAATCAGATAGACGAGTGATACATGATGGCTACACCAACAAGCACACGTTTGAGTTCAAAGGAAAGAAGACTGTGCTGGTTCCTCTAACACCAAAGGAAGTTCATCAAGATCAACTGCAGCTACAAAAGAAGAAAGAAATAGACCTCAAACCTGAATCAAAGAAGCAGCATAGTCTCTATGCCAAATCGGGTGAAATCAAAAGAACTCTCAATGCTCATCAATCTATTCTTTTACTTATCTTTAAAGAGTCTCTTTTGAATGTTACTGACCCAACACCGGTATATCCGAGTGAAATTAAGTGTCTTTTACAGGAATTTGAAGATGTATTTCCTGAAGATAATCCAATTGGTCTTCCACCTCTTAGAGGGATTGAGCATCAGATTGATTTTGTTCCTGGTTCTACACTTCCAAATAGGCCAGCTTATAGGACTAATCCCGTGGAGACTAAAGAACTGCAAAAACAAGTTGAGGAGTTGATGGCAAAGGGGCATATCCGTGAGAGCATGAGCCCATGTGCAGTACCAGTGCTTCTTGTGCCTAAGAAAGATGGAAGCTGGCGCATGTGTGTTGATTGTAGAGCCATCAACAACATCACTGTAAAGTATCGCCATCCTATTCCTAGATTAGATGATATGCTTGATGAATTGCATGGTTCCTGCATATTTTCTAAGATTGATTTGAAAAGTGGATACCATCAGATTAGGATGAAAGAAGGAGATGAATGGAAAACTGCATTCAAAACTAAACATGGTCTTTATGAGTGGTTAGTCATGCCATTTGGATTAACCAATGCACCTAGTACATTCATGAGATTAATGAATCATGTTCTTAGATCATTCATTGGCATATTTGTTGTGGTATACTTTGATGACATCCTTGTATACAGTAAGAGCTTTAATGATCATATAGGACATCTTAGAGCTGTTCTTGATGTGCTTAGAAAGGAATCTCTTTTTGCTAACCTTAAGAAGTGTACTTTTGGAACGGATCACTTGGTTTTTCTAGGCTTTGTTGTGAGTGCAGATGGAGTAAAGGTAGATCAAGAGAAGGTGAAAGCAATACAAGAGTGGCCGATTCCTAAAACCATCAGTGAAGTGCGAAGCTTCCATGGATTAGCTGGCTTCTACCGACGGTTTGTAAAAGATTTTAGCACCATAGCCGCTCCATTGACTGAGGTGATCAAGAAAGAAGTTGGATTCAAATGGGGAGAAGCACAAGAACTTGCCTTTCAATGCCTAAAAGAGAAGCTTACTAATGCCCCTCTTCTTATACTTCCTGATTTCAATAAAACTTTTGAAATTGAATGTGATGCTTCAGGAATTGGAATTGGTGCTGTTCTTATGCAGGAGAAGAGACCCATAGCATATTTCAGTGAGAAACTAGGAGGAGCGACTCTCAACTATGCTACTTATGACAAGGAACTCTACGCTTTGGTGAGGGCTTTGCAGACATGGCAGCATTACCTATGGCCCAAGGAGTTTGTCATTCACACTGATCATGAGTCTCTCAAGTACCTTAAAAGCCAAAACAAACTCAGCAAGAGACACGCAAGGTGGGTTGAGTTCATTGAGACATTTCCTTATGTCATCAAGTATAAACAAGGTAAGGAAAACATAGTTGCTGATGCACTATCCAGAAGGTATGTTCTCTTGAACACTCTTGATGTTAAGCTATTAGGATTTGAGCAGATTAAAGTAATGTATGAGAATGATCCTGAATTTAAAGATGCTTATAAGTCTTGTGAGAAATTTGCTGCTGGACATTACTTTAGGCAGGATGGATTTCTTTTCTATGATAATAGACTTTGTGTGCCTAATTGTTCTTTGAGAGATTTATTTGTTAGGGAATCTCATGGAGGAAGCCTCATGGGACATTTTGCTACTAAGTTTTCTCCATTTGAAATTGTTTATGGGTTCAATCCCATCTCTCCTTTGGATCTAATACCTTTACCTGAGTGTGAAAGAGTTAGTCTTGATGGCAAGAAGAAGGCAGAGAAGGTACAACAACTTCATGAACAAGCAAGGCGCAACATAGAAGAAAAGACTAAGCAATATGCCAAACAAGCAAACAAGGGGAGGCGTGAAAGAGTCTTTGAAGTGGGTGATCAAGTCTGGATTCACCTAAGGAAAGAAAGATTTCCTAATGAGAGGAAATCCAAGCTCATGCCAAGGATTGATGGACCATTTGAGATCATAAAGAAAATCGGCAACAATGCTTACAAGCTGGATCTCCAAGGAAGGTATGATGTGAGCAATAGTTTTAATATCACTGACTTGGTTCCTTATTTTGCAGATGAGCCAGATTTGAGGACAAATCCTTTTCAAGAGGGAGGGGATGATATGATCATGGACCGGCACAAGGATGGAGATAAAGAGTTCAAAGACCAATCAAGGGAAGAAGATGATGCCTTAGTCATTCCACCAGGTCCCATCACTCGCGCCAAAGCTAGAAGACTCAAAGAAGCTGTTGGAAGTCTACTTATGATCTCATGGAAGCAAGAAGACGGTCTTGATGGACGTTTGATCAATCAAGACACTCTTATCACCATTCAAGCAATGGTTTCAAACTGATCATCATCTAAGCAAGTGCTTGTGTGTGCTCTTTTCCTAGCCTTTGGTTTTGTCCCATTGGGTTTTCCAAAGGAAGGTTTTTAATGAGGCCACAAGTTACTTACATAAACCTTAGATGATGTATCACGGTTCCACCTTAGGTTATTTTTAAACTATGGTTTTTATTTCATGTTTTAAAAACTCTTTTCGAATTTGAATAAGTCTTTAGTCTTTGTTGTAGTTCCAAGGGAGCCTGTTCCCTTTAATGATCTCGAGAATATGGAGCCTGTTCCATACTTCTCTATATAAGTGTGTTTGCGTTCTCTCTTTTAATAACAATCCTTTTTCTACAAATCTATCAGATTTCTTTGTTCTCTCTTTACTTCTCATCAAGTCTTGAGTGAATCTCGTTGGTGTGTCATATCCAACAACTAAGGGTGTCTATTTTGGTGTGTAATATCCAAGCTAGTCATCTAGGAGTATCAAGGAGCCATTCCGCAACTCTTTGTGTCACCAAACGATCCATCACCTTGATAAACTTGAGTCTCTGATTCGTTTATACAAGGATCTATCCAATTCAATCCAAAGAAGCATCCTAGGAGTTCATTAGTGTGGGTGCAGTATCCAGCATTGGCTCTTCTTATGACCATGCTTCTTGCAATGATCACAGTTGCCATTGAACTTCCTGTCCTCGTACTTCCCGTGAGCCGCCTTGTTTGCTTGTGGAGCCTCGGTTGAATCCTCATGAGCTGCTTGATTGGCAAGAGAGAGCTCCCCCTTTCCTCCAAACAAACCCATAGATCCCTGCTCCCTTTGGATTTGTGCACACACCTCCTCAAGGTCCGGAAGCTTGTCTGACCTTAACATGTGCTGGATGAGCTGGGTGTAGGCCGGGTTCAGTGTGAGAAGCAGACCAAAGACCTTGTCTTGCTCGCGCCTCTCATTCAACTGATCTGGATCAGTTGTGCTCGGCCTCAGCATCTCCAGCTCTGACCATAAGGACCTGAACCTCCCCAAGTGCTTAGTGAACTCCATGTCCTCTTGTGCCAGACGGTTGATCGCTAGCTTCACTTCAAACACACGGCTGAGGTTGGAAATGTTCCCATACACCTTCTTCAGCGTGTCCCACAGCTCCTTGGCTGATTCACAGTAGCTGTAGGCATCCAAGATAGCTGGGTCCAAGGATGCGTGTAGAACCGTCATCACCAGCATGTCTTCTTGTTGCCATTTCTCCACAGCCGCTTCATTGGAGACCTCTTCTTGATTTCCTCCCTGAGTAATGAGTTTCGGAGCCTCCCCTGTTGTGATGTGCCCCCACAAACCCTTACTTCCCACCGCAGTCTTCACCATCCGAGACCACACAAGGTAGTTGCTACCTTTGAAAGTAACCGCTACCTTCATCCTCATGTTCATCCCCTGTTCCATCTTTGCTTGACTTGAAAACTTGTATCTTGGATCTTGTACACACCAACCTTGAGTCTAGAATCACGCAAACCCACAGAACGTAGCACAGCTTCAACTAGAACGAACCACAGCTTCAACACCTTCAAGACTACTCGCGTGTAGCTTCAAAGACGTTCAGCTTGTAACTCTCTAAAGATCAAACCCCAGATTCAAATGAACCTGGCTCTGATACCATATGAGATTAAGAGATCTTTAGAGTGATTAGAGTAAAAAGAGTGTTTAGGAAGTGATTAAGAGAAGTTTGTGAAAGATTAAGAGACTAGGAAGAGCCGTTTAGTGTCTAAGAGAAAACCATAGTCTAAGAGATTAGAGAGACTCGAACTGACTGATTTTATTAATGAGTGAGGTTACATATTTATATAGAAGACATTAGGGTTTACAAGAGGCGAAATGGGCACTATTGAAGCATGTAGAGTCAAGGTTGCTTTCCGGATGATTGGATGGTAAGGCTCACACGCTTTGCCTCTTTACAGCCTGTTCCAGCCTGGCACGCTCTTCCCTTATCCACTCAACGGTCTAATCCCTTCTCCTTAAGTCCCCAAGGTAACACTCCCTTGTTACCGTTTCACTTGGTCGAGTTGGGTAAGTTTTGGTCGAGGCCTTTGGTACGGACGGTACGGCCATGTACGGCCTTGTACGGACGTCCGTACCATTCACACCCAAACCCCCTAAGCTTCTCCATCTCTTCTCCTCTTCAACTCCTCTTCTCTCCATACCAATATAATCAACTCAACTCAACATTCTCCACATCACAACCTCTTCAACCCTGAACAACTCTCCTCATATTCCTCAGCTCATCTCAACAATGAAGAAGTTATCCCACTTTCAAATCAGGTGATTCCAGTTTCCCAGTTTGGGAATAGGACAGCTTCTTCGTCGTTCCAATCAAACCAGGATGAATCACTTTGTAAGAAGCTTGATTTGGATACATAAAGTGTTGGAGAATCACCAGGAAGTTGAATAAATCTCATAGGAGTTGGGATTAAGAAGTTATCCCACTTTCAAATCAGGTGATTCCAGTTTCCCAGTTTGGGAATAGGACAGCTTCTTCGTCGTTCCAATCAAACCAGGATGAATCACTTTGTAAGAAGCTTGATTTGGATACATAAAGTGTTGGAGAATCACCAGGAAGTTAAATAAATCTCATAGGAGTTGGGATAAAGAAGTTATCACACTTTCAAATCAGGTGATTCCAGTTTCCCAGTTTGGGAATAGGACAGCTTCTTCGTCGTTCCAATTAAACCAGGATGAATCACTTTGTAAGAAGCTTGATTTGGATACATAAAATGGTGGAGAATCACCAGGATGTTGAATAAATCTCATAGGAGTTGGGATGAAGAAGTTATCTCACTTTCTAATCAGGTGATTCCAGTTTCCCAGTTTGGGAATAGGATAGCTTCTTCGTCGTTCCAATCAAACCAGGATGAATCACTTTGTAAGAAGCTTGATTTTGATACATAAAATGGTGGAGAATCACCAGGAAGTTGAATAAATCTCATAGGAGTTGGAATGAAGAAGTTATCCCACTTTCTAATCAGGTGATTCCAGTTTCCCAGTTTGGGAATAGGACAGCTTCTTCGTCGTTCCAATCAAACCAGGATGAATCACTTTGTAAGAAGCTTGATTTGGATACATAAAGTGTTGGATAATCACCAGGAAGTTGAATAAATCTCATAGGAGTTGGGATGAAGAAGTTATCCCACTTTCAAATCAGGTGATTCCAGTTTCCCAGTTTGGGAATAGGACAGCTTCTTCGTCGTTCCAATCAAACCATGATGAATCACTTTGTAAGAAGCTTGATTTTGATACATAAAGGGTTGGAGAAACACCAGGAAGTTGAATAAATCTCATAGGAGTTGGGATGAAGAAGTTATCCCACTTTCAAATCAGGTGATTCCAGTTTCCCAGTTTGGGAATAGGACAGCTTCTTCGTCGTTCCAATCAAACCAGGATGAGTCACTTTGTAAGAAGCTTGATTTTGATACATAAAATGGTGGAGAAACACCAGGAAGTTGAATAAATCTCATAGGAGTTGGGATGAAGAAGTTATCCCACTTTCAAATCAGGTGATTCCAGTTTCCCAGTTTGGGAATAGGACAGCTTCTTCGTCGTTCCAATCAAACCAGGATGAATCACTTTGTAAGAAGCTTGATTTGGATACATAAAGTGTTGGAGAATCACCAGGAAGTTGAATAAATCTCATAGGAGTTGGAATTAAGAAGTTATCCCACTTTCAAATCAGGTGATTCCAGTTTCCCAGTTTGGGAATAGGACAGCTTCTTCGTCGTTCCAATCAAACCAGGATGAATATATCACTTTTAGTGATGTTTAGAGTGATCTGAGTATTTAGGAAAGATTAGAAGAGATTTAGAGAAGATTAAAGTATGAAATGAGATTAAGAGTCTAAAGAACTAAAGAGAGACTAAGAGAGACTTCATAACTTGCTTAATTTTATTAATGAGACTGAGTTACAAATATATAGTGTCGAGATTAGGGTTTTACAACACAAGAGGATAAGC
The DNA here is from genome assembly GCF_020379485.1 of Brassica napus. Taxonomy (NCBI): domain Eukaryota; kingdom Viridiplantae; phylum Streptophyta; class Magnoliopsida; order Brassicales; family Brassicaceae; genus Brassica; species Brassica napus. The sequence goes on from NW_026015030.1 coordinate 121,707, forward strand.
TAAAGCATGTGGAGTCAAAGAGAGTGGAGCGCTTCTTTTGAATTGATCCAATGAGGTTCTTCACATGTGTAAGGCATCTAGTATCTTGGATAAGATCCCTTTTGCCTTTCCAGCTGTGCCAGACTGTCACGCCCAGCTTCTTCCTTTCCCTTAACGGTCACAACTCATCCTAAGCTTTGGGTAAAGCTTCTTCCCTTCAACCGAGTTACTCGAGTAAGTTTCTTTTACCTTTGGTCGAGTTTGGTCGATACAATGTGTACGGCCGGTACGGCCTGTACGGCCTGTACGGTCCATCCGTACCAAACTCTCCCAAACTCTCCATGCTCTCCATTCCTCAACTCTACACTTCCTTATCTCTTTATCCCTTCAACCCCTCATCTCTTCTTCTTATACTCAGCTCAATTCAACACTCCCCCTCAATCTTAGCTTTATGAAAGTCTAAGATTGGACAGCCATGAGATCTTCCTCATTAAAAACCTCACCAAGGAAAACCCATTGGGACAAAACCTTGATGAGGGAAAAAGAGTAAAGACCTCACAGCCAAGGGGATCAGCTCCTTCTCTTCCCAAGATCAATGAGGCCCAACCTGATGTGAATGGACTCCATTGTCTTCTGTCTCGCAGCCTTGGTGAACACATCAGCTAACTGATCTTCACTCCTCGTATAGCAAGGTAAGATCACTCCAAGCACAATCATCTGTCTCACCTTGTGGCAATCAACCTCAATGTGCTTGGTTCTCTCATGGAACACCGAGTTGGATGCAATGTGAATGGCAGCTTGATTGTCGCAATGCATTGTCATTGGAGTGGCTTGATCAATCTCCAAGTGCTTCAAGATGCCTTTGATCCACACCAACTCGTTTGTGAGCTTCAGCATAGCTCTATACTCAGCTTCTGCACTTGAACATGACACCACCTTCTGCTTCTTGCTCTTCCAAGTCACCAAGTTGCCTCCAATGAATGTGCAATAGCCTGTGGTTGATCTCCTGTCAGCTCTATCTCCTGCCCAATCAGCATCACAATAGCCCACCACTTCTGTGCTTCCATTGCACCCCATCCATACTCCTTGATCCGGCGAGCCATTCAGATACATCAACAGCCTCTCCACCATGCGCCAGTGATGTTCCTTGGGAAGCTGCATGTGTTGGCTCACCTGATTCACAGCAAAACATATATCAGGCCTTGTAATGGTAAGGTAAATCAATTTGCCAACAAGTGTTCTATAGAGTTTAGGATCATGAAATGGCTTGCTGTCTTCAATCTCCCCCTCTCTTGGTACTTTGTAGCCATCCTCCATTGGCATCCTTGCTGTCTTGCCTCCATAAGCACCTGCACCTTTCAAAAGATCAAGTGTATACTTCCTTTGGGACATGAACAATCCTTCCTTAGATCTACAAATCTCAATTCCAAGGAAGTATTTCATTTCTCCCAAGTCTTTGATTTCAAACATAGACTTTAGGAATTCCTTGGTCGCTTTGATACCTTCCTTATCACTCCCAGTGATAATGATATCATCCACATACACAAGGAGAGCAACCATACCTGAGGGTGTAGTGAGTGTAAAGAGAGTGTGATCCAATTCTGACTTCTTGAAGCCTCGGCCATTCAGAGTTGTGCTCAACTTGTTATACCAAGCTCTTGGTGATTGCTTCAACCCATAAATGGCTTTCTTTAGCCTCAGTACATTCCCTCTCTTCACTAGATGTTCCAGACCTGGTGGAGGATACATATAGACTTCATCCTCAAGCTCTCCTTGTAGAAATGCATTCTTTACATCCATTTGCCACAATCCCCATCCTAGGTTCACAGCCAAGCTTAAAACAATCCTAATGGTGTGTAGCTTGGCTACTGGTGCAAATGTCTCAATGTAGTCCTCTCCATATGTCTGAGTGAACCCTCTTGCTACTAGTTATTAGATTTGATGATTTAAAGAGTGATTAACTCTAATCTGAGAATTAAAGAGATTGGAGATTAAGAACAAGAGAGAGACTTAAGAGAGAGAGACTCAAAACTCCATTAATTAATACTGATGAGGGTTTATAAGTATATAAAGAGAGAGCAACAAGGAATTTCGAAATGTATAAGCATGTGTAGTCAAAGGACAGGCTGGAACTCCTTTTGAATCACTTGGCTGTGCTTTCTCACATGCTTGCACTAGTAGAAAAGCATCCTCTCCTTTCCAGCATCATACAGGCTGTCAAAGTGCTCCCTTATCCTTCCTTATCCTCTTTGGTCGAGTTTACTCTCTTCCCTTCACTAAGTTACCTTCTCATGCCATCAGATAACTTCCCAAGTTGTTACTGTGGTTAAACTAAAGTTACCACAGTAAAACTCCAACGTTACTGTCTACTCCAACTCTCTTCCTCTCTCAATATATCAACTCTTTATTCTCTCATCTCAACACTCCCCCTCAAGCTTGACCATGTGGAACAAGTCAAGCTTGGAAGGACCATGAGATCTCCCTCATTAAAACCTCATTAAAGAAAACCCATTGGGACAAAACCTTAATGAGGAAAAAGAGTAGAGATCACATGATCAGGAGAGTGTATAGACTAGCCCTTAGGCGAGAGATCAATGAGTCCTAACCTGATGTGTATGGACTCCATTGTCTTTTGCCTTGCTGCCTTTGTGAACACATCTGCTAACTGATCCTCACTCCGAGTATAACAAGGTAGAATCACCCCAAGAATCATCATCTGCCTCACCTTGTGACAATCAACCTCAATGTGCTTTGTTCTCTCATGGAACACAGAGTTAGATGCAATGTGGATAGCTGCTTGATTATCACAATGCATTGTCATTGGCGTTGCTTGAATAATCTCCAGATGCTTCAAAATCCCTTTTATCCACACTAGCTCATTTGTAAGCTTCAGCATTGCTCTATACTCAGCCTCAGCACTGGAACAAGACACTACCTTCTGCTTCTTACTCTTCCAAGTGACCAAGTTACCACCAATGAATGTACAATAGCCTGTGGTTGATCTTCTATCTGCTCTATCACCAGCCCAATCCGCATCACAGTAGCCTACAACCTCAGTACTCTTGTTACATCCCATCCATACTCCAAGACCAGTAGTTCCATTCAGATACATCAAGATCCTTTCCACCATCCGCCAGTGGTGCTCCTTAGGAACTTGCATGTGTTGACTGACTTGATTCACCGCAAAGCATACATCAGGTCTAGTAATGGTAAGATAAATCAACTTCCCCACTAGCTTCCTATACAGCTTAGGATCATGGAATGGCTTGCTATCCTCAATCTCCCCCTCACGTGGAACCTTGTACCCATCCTCCATTGGCATCTTGGCTGTCTTTCCTCCATAGGCATCTGCTCCCTTCAATAGATCAATCACATACTTCCTTTGAGACATGAACAATCCTTCCTTTGATCTGCATATCTCAATCCCAAGAAAATACTTCATTTCCCCCAAGTCTTTAATCTCAAAGCTTGCCTTGAGATACTCCTTTGTAGCCTTGATGCCTTCCTTATCACTGCCTGTGATGATGATATCATCCACATACACAAGCAATACCACAATACCAGATGAGGTGGTTAGGGTAAAGAGAGTGTGATCCAATTCTGACTTTCTGAACCCTCTCCCATTCAGTGTAGTACTCAACTTGTTGTACCACGCCCTTGGAGACTGCTTGAGACCATAGATAGCTTTCCTCAACCTCAACACATTCCCCTTCTTTACTAGATGTTCAAGACCTGGTGGTGGATGCATGTATACTTCATCTTCCAACTCTCCTTGAAGGAATGCATTCTTCACATCCATTTGCCACAAATCCCACTCAAGATTCACGGCTAAAGATAATACAATCCTGATAGTATGAAGTTTAGCCACAGGAGCAAAGGTCTCAACATAGTCCTCACCATATGTCTGAGTAAATCCTCTTGCCACCAACCTAGACTTGCGCCTCTCTATTCTTCCATCAGGATGAAACTTGATTGTGAACACCCATTTACTAGTCACTGCCTTCTTCCCTTTAGGCAGCTCACTCTCATACCATGTTTCATTCTTAATCATGGCTCCGGACTCATCAGCAACTGACTCTCTCCACTCCTTTAAAGCCATAGCTTCTTCATATGTCCTTGGAATATAGCTCTCATCCAAGCTTACTGTGAAGGCTATATGCTCGTCTGGAAACTCTGCAAAGGAACACATAGCTTGAGAAGGATGCTCCACAGCCTGGGCATTGTAGTACACTCTCGTGTTTACCCAGTTGGAAGCATCTCTCTTCACCCTTGTGCTCCTCCTCAGCTCCTGAACTTGTTCTTCTTGTGGCTCTTGCCCATCTTCACTTGATTGAGCACCACTCTCATTTGACCCATCAGGATCCACTTCCCAATCTCCACTAGACTGAGTACCACTCTCATCTGAGCCAGTAGACTCTCTTTGCCCATCTCCACTAGACTGAGCACCACTCTCTACTTCCTGTGTCACCTCTTGATTATGCTGGCCTGAATCTTCTTGATTTTGCACTTGCTCATGAGATTCAGTTCCATTCCCCCTCTCATGATCAAGAGGGGTTGTTCTTTCAGCTTCACTAGTAGGATTGGAAGACTCTCTTCTTCCAGATTCCTGATCCTGGGATAACCCTATCCCTAGCTTCTCCAACAGCACCCTCAGTGTTGTTGCTCTATCAGATGGAGCTTGAGACAAATCCTTCAGATTTTCCCACTCCTTTTCTTCATAATACCCTTTGGATTCAATAAACTTCACTTCTCTAGATACCATCACTCTCCTTGCTTCAGGATCATAGCACTTGTATCCCTTTTGAGTGATAGAGTATCCAATAAACATTGCCTTAGTACTCTTTGCCTCCAGCTTGTTTCTCTGTTCTCCTGGAGTCATGACATAGCATACACACCCAAATACTCGTAGGTGATCAATAAAAGGCTTGCTCTTATTCAGCACCTCAAATGGAGACAGATTCTTCAGTATCTTGGTTGGGACCCGGTTGATGAGGTAGCAAGCAGTCTGAACAGCATCTCCCCAAAATCTTTTTGGGACATTTGCATGAAACATCATCGACCTAGCAACCTCCATCAAGTGCCTATTCTTCCTCTCAGCTACACCATTCTGCTGTGGTGTGTAAGGACAACTGGTCTGATGCACAATCCCATGCTTGGCTAGATTGTTGAGTTGAGCTGAATATATATGTATGAAGAGCTAAGGAGTTGAAGAGGAAAGGAGATGAGGAAGCTTGAGAGAGTTTAGGGAGAGCATGGTACGGACGTCCGTACAAGGCCGTACAAGCCGTACAGTCCGTACCATCCAGCATCGACCAAGACTTACCTTGCATCAGCCAAGTAACACGGTAACTAAGGTAAAGGGAAGGAACTTACCTTGAGGCATCAGACCGTTTAGGGATAAGGTAGAGCGCGCCTTGACAGGCTGGAACAGCTGGAAAGGCAAGAGCATCTCGGTCCAAGATGCCAGATACTCCGCGCATGTGGAGAAGCTAATTGGCTAGTCCAAATGAGCTTATCCTCTCCTGATTGACCTCACATGCTTTAGTCTTCTCTTGATTTCGAAAACCCTTGTATGCTCTCTCTATATATTGTAACTCATCAACCCTAATGAAGATTATGCAGTTTGAGTCTCTCTAATCTCTTAGACACTATGCTTTTCTCTTAGACACTAAACGGCTCTATCTAGTCTCCTAATCTTTCACAAACTTCTCTTAATCACTTCCTAAACACTCTCTTTATTCTGTTTACTCTAAGGATCTCTTAATCTCATATGGTATCAGAGCCAGGTTCATTTGAATCTGGGGTTTGATCTTTAGAGAGTTACAAGCTAAACGTCTTTGAAGCTACACGCGAGTAGTCTTGAAGGTGTTGAAGCTGTGGTCCGTTCTAGTTGAAGCTGTGCTACGTTCTGTTGGTTTGCGTGATTCTAGACTCAAGGTTGGTGTGTACGAAATCCAAGATCCAAGTTTTCAAGTCAAGCAAAGATGGAACATGGGATGAACATGAGGATGAAGGTAGCGGTTACTTTCAAAGGTAGCAACTACCTTGTGTGGTCTCGGATGGTGAAGACTGCTGTGGGAAGTAAGGGTTTGTGGGGGCACATCACAACAGGGGAGGCTCCGAAACTCATTACTCAGGGAGGAGATCAAGAAGAGGTCTCCAATGAAGCGGCTGTGGAGAAATGGCAACAAGAAGACATGCTGGTGATGACGGTTCTACACGCATCCTTGGACCCAGCTATCTTGGATGCCTACAGCTACTGTGAATCAGCCAAGGAGCTGTGGGACACGCTGAAGAAGGTGTATGGGAACACTTCCAACCTCAGCCGTGTGTTTGAAGTGAAGCTAGCGATCAACCGTCTTGCACAAGAGGACATGGAGTTCACTAAGCACTTGGGGAGGTTCAGGTCCTTATGGTCAGAGCTGGAGATGCTGAGGCCGAGCACAACTGATCCAGATCAGCTGAATGAGAGGCGCGAGCAAGACAAGGTCTTTGGGCTGCTTCTCACACTGAACCCGGCCTACACCCAGCTCATCCAGCACATGTTAAGGTCAGACAAGCTTCCGGACCTTGAGGAGGTGTGTGCACAAATCCAAAGGGAGCAGGGATCCATGGGTTTGTTTGGAGGAAAGGGGGAGCTCTCTCTTGCCAATCAAGCAGCTCATGAGGATTCAACCGAGGCTCCACAAGCAAACAAGGCATCTCACGGAAAGTACGAGGACAGGAAGTTCAATGGCAACTGTGATCATTGCAAGAAGCATGGTCATAAGAAGAGCCAATGCTGGATACTGCACCCACACCTCAAGCCGGCCAAGTTCATGAAGGAGCGTGAGGGAAGGGCAAATGTGACTGAAGGTTCAAGCGGAGCTGGCACCAGCAAGATCAGTGAAGTGGATGGGCTTGGAGGCAATGATGGGAATGGTGGTGTAGCCCTGGATAGGACTGTCTCTCCCTGGATCACTTGAAGGGGGCGTGGGTGGATGAAAGGTGATGGATATGGTCTTCTCCTTAGAGCTATGGACTGCTCAAAGGTTGTTTAGCTACTCCTGAGACACAGGATCACCCTGCTTAGTGTCTAGGATGGATCACAGAAGATTAACTCTCCCTTAGTGTGATATAGAACACGTCCACCTAGGTGAACAAAGAGACAAAGTCTCAAGAACAATCTGGTTTTGCACCAAAAAGGAATTTTATTGATAAAAGAATGGTTGAATGTTACATGGACGTGGTGCAACTGTTTAAAAGAGAAAAACATAAAACCCTAAGCCTAAACCAATGTGGTTTAGGAAAACCAAAACCAAATCCTAGTGCTAATTGATTTAAAACACCAAACCGACTCCCAATGGGTTTATAAAGCCCAAAACCTATTCCTAATGAGTTTACATAAATAATAAAACCAAATCAACTTAAAATAGACCATAATGGTCGTGCATAATCATATTGGGCCAATCATAAACCAAGCTGGCTTGTCCTTCCACTTTTCGGGCCGATAAAGGCCTTTTTCGAACAACTCTTTCTTGGGCTCGATCCATCTTGTTCCAGGTCCGACCAAGCTGCTCCTTATGCTCATTCGGATGATAAAGGTCCTCATCATGTTCCATTTCCTGCTCTGGTTCTCAATCTTCCATTTCCAACTCAATTCTCGCATATGTCGGTTTGACCAGTCCATTTCTCGATCAGACTGAATCTCCCATTCCATTTCCTGTCTAACCAGCTTCATCCTATCCATTTCCTTGTCAATCAGGGTTGTCACAGGTCTTCCATGATTGTCCAAAGTCAGTCCATGCTTTATAAAGGCCACATCAAGGCCCATAGCCTTTTCTCGGTCCAGTACCTCATGGATCAAGCCTTTTAGCTTTCCATAAAGCTCATCAGGTCGCGCCATGATCCATTTCATAGCTTCTTCTTTCCTTGACTTCATGTTCTTTAGTATGGAGCTGATCAGGGTCACACCATCCTCTCTCCCTTCAAAAGGATTTGTCCTCAAATCCGAGACTTGTAAGATGATAGAAACATGATCATCTCCTGGATCAAATACCCAGGACTGCAATCCTTTTCCATGCTTCAGCAAGCTCTTGGAACCTTGCTCAATCATCTCTAAGCTCCTCACGTGCCTTAGTATGTAGCAAACAAAACTTTCCTTTCCATTTAACTCATAACCAACTGCTGCTGCAAAAGCTTCTCTCCATTTACTCCATAAGCACGCCTCAACCATGGCTGTCTCAGCATGTGTTCTATGCTCTCCCGGATAGAATGAGAGCATTAGATCTCTAAAAACAAGCAGGAACCTTGCTGATTGATCTGGTGGCCGAACTAGCTCCTTGTGGATGCCTAGGAGAATATCTATGATTTCTCTCAATACACCCTGCCCAATGCTCATTATAACTTGGTTCTCATGCTGCATAGGGTCTGGTGGTCGTGTGTAATGATCCCCATATTCATTCTCAAGTTTTGGCATCTTTTTAACCACAACAAGTTTCTGTTTTGTTGATCTGAGCTGGTTCTGATCAGTTATGGGACTGATCAAGGGCGTGTTACCTCCTGTTTCTCCTCTATTTTTACTGCAGATACTCAAGATCACACCATCCTCTCTCCCTTCAAAAAGATTTGACCTCAAATCTTGTTTTTCAGGAGTGAAGAAACCTTGCAGATCAAGCTTGTATGAAACTGTTTTCTGCACTAGATTGTTGTTACTTCTTATACTAACACTGAAGCTTCCTCCTGGTTCAAAAACAACTTGCTGCAAGCCCTTAACATCTCTCAAATACTCCACTAGCCTGATATTAATCCATTCAGGAGGTGTGGTTAGTAGATCACAAGAAAAAGATTCAATGATATCACCTCCTTTAACTACAGTTGTAACTGCCAATTCATGAGCTTTAGGTGATCCATTAAGCACTCCTTCTTCAGATTGGTTTTGACCAGGCACGTGGCCACATATAACTGATGTTCTATCCTCTTGTTTCAGATGGTTGTCCAAGTTGTCTGCTTCACAAAGAGTGGTTGGTTCTGATTCAAAAGCTTGTTCTCTCACACCCTGTTTTTCTGCAGTTTCTTCTTTCTTCTCTACTGGTTCCTTCTGGTAACAACATAGCTCATAGTCTCTTGATGCTGGACGTGGGGCTGATGTCTGTTGTGGTTTTTCCATCACAGCAGTGAGTGATTGATCTATCATGTTCCTGAGGTCTTGCTTGAGCTGTGGGTTTTGCAATTCCTCAAGATATGCTTGATGTAGCTGCAACTTTCTTGGTGCCTCACCACCATAGTATGTCTTTGGCTCATCTTTTGGTGTCCTAATATGTCCTTTAGCTGAACCAGATTGGCTGTGCTTCCTTTCCAAATCAGTTTGTCCATACCTCTTGGCTACAAACCTTTTCTTCATGACTGCCTTCATCTCATACCAAGAAGAAATTTGTTGCTCTCCATACTGTCTCCTGGTATTAGCTGTCTGATACCACCAATCAAGTGCATAACCACATAAACCAGTAGATGCCAATTGAGCCTGCTTCTCTGCTGTGTACCCTTGACACTTAATAATTAAATCCATATTCTTTTCCCATTCTAGGTATGTATCTGGATCATAGTCTCCATAGAAGGGTGGAATCTGGATCTGTTTTTTTTTCTTTGCAATTCCCTTGTTGCTTTGCACTCAGCTTTCTCTTCATGGTTTCTTTTTCTTTCAAAAGAATACATATGAGACTGCTGGATATGATAGATCACGTGATTTAGGTTAAGAACAAAATCCCCAAACATTCAAGTGGCTCTGATACCACTTGGTGCAGCCCTGGAATGGCTGTCTCTCCCTGGATCACTTGAAGGGGGCGTGGGTGGATGAAAGGTGATGGATATGGTCTTCTCCTTAGAGCTATGGACTGCTCAAAGGTTGTTTAGCTACTCCTGAGACACAGGATCACCCTGCTTAGTGTCTAGGATGGATCACAGAAGATTAACTCTCCCTTAGTGTGATATAGAACACGTCCACCTAGGTGAACAAAGAGACAAAGTCTCAAGAACAATCTGGTTTTGCACCAAAAAGGAATTTTATTGATAAAAGAATGGTTGAATGTTACATGGACGTGGTGCAACTGTTTAAAAGAGAAAAACATAAAACCCTAAGCCTAAACCAATGTGGTTTAGGAAAACCAAAACCAAATCCTAGTGCTAATTGATTTAAAACACCAAACCGACTCCCAATGGGTTTATAAAGCCCAAAACCTATTCCTAATGAGTTTACATAAATAATAAAACCAAATCAACTTAAAATAGACCATAATGGTCGTGCATAATCATATTGGGCCAATCATAAACCAAGCTGGCTTGTCCTTCCACTTTTCGGGCCGATAAAGGCCTTTTTCGAACAACTCTTTCTTGGGCTCGATCCATCTTGTTCCAGGTCCGACCAAGCTGCTCCTTATGCTCATTCGGATGATAAAGGTCCTCATCATGTTCCATTTCCTGCTCTGGTTCTCAATCTTCCATTTCCAACTCAATTCTCGCATATGTCGGTTTGACCAGTCCATTTCTCGATCAGACTGAATCTCCCATTCCATTTCCTGTCTAACCAGCTTCATCCTATCCATTTCCTTGTCAATCAGGGTTGTCACAGGTCTTCCATGATTGTCCAAAGTCAGTCCATGCTTTATAAAGGCCACATCAAGGCCCATAGCCTTTTCTCGGTCCAGTACCTCATGGATCAAGCCTTTTAGCTTTCCATAAAGCTCATCAGGTCGCGCCATGATCCATTTCATAGCTTCTTCTTTCCTTGACTTCATGTTCTTTAGTATGGAGCTGATCAGGGTCACACCAAATGGGAAGTCTCTGGTGGCTTACACAGGCGCCTCAAGCTCCCGCAGCAATGATGACTACATCAAGAGATCAGACCTTGATGCCCTCTTCAAAATGCTAAAGGAAAACGGTAACACTTACGGTTATTCCTTTGGAGCTTCTATGATTGCATATAAGGATGATCACTTGATTAGAGAACTAGTAGAACGGTTAGAAGCTAGGAATGAGTATAGGCATGCTTACATTGCTAGAACTGATAAGATGCATTCATCACTTAGTAATCTATGCCATAATGCTAAACGAGTAGGTAAACCATTGATTGTTGATTCTGGTGCATCACATCATATGATAAGTGATGAAAACTTGATTAAGGATATAGAACCTACACATGGGCATGTGATGATAGCAAATGGGGATAAGATACCCATTAGAGGAATAGGAAAGCTTAAGCTGTTTAACAAAGAATCTAGAGCTTTTTACATGCCTGAATTCACATCAAACCTATTATCAGTGAAGAAATGTACTAATGATTTACAATGCAATGTTATCTTTAGTCCTAATGATGTGAAGTTTCAGGATATTGAGAGCAGCAGGTTGATTGGGAAAGGGGTGACTAAGGGAGATCTCTATATGCTTGAAGAACTCACTTCTGTTCCTGATTATAGTTGCTCGTTTACTTCTGCTTCTTTGTTGAATAAAAATGCATTGTGGCATGCTAGAGTAGGACACCCTCATGTTAAAGCTTTGAACTTAATGGTACCAGGTGTTGTGTTTGAGAATAAGGATTGTGAAGCTTGCATTTTAGGCAAGCATTGTAGAACTGTGTTTCAAAAGTCTACTACTGTTTATGATAATTGCTTTGATCTAATTCATTCAGATGTATGGACTGCCCCTTGCTTATCTAGAGATAGTTATAAGTATTTTGTCACATTCATTGATGAAAAATCCAAATACACCTGGTTAACCTTAATTCAGACCAAAGATAGGGTACTTGATGCATTTAGGAATTTTCAAACTTATGTAACTAACCATTATCATGCTAAGATTAAAATTTTGAGATCAGATAATGGAGGAGAGTACACGAGTCATGCATTCAAGCAACACCTATCACAACATGGGATTCTACATCAAACAAGCTGTCCTTATACTCCACAGCAAAATGGAGTGGCTGAGAGGAAGAATAGGCATCTCATGGAAGTGGCAAGGTCACTTATGTTTCAGAGTAATGTTCCAAAGAGATTTTGGAGTGATGCGGTTGCCACTGCTTGTTACCTGATAAACAGAACTCCAACCAAAGTTCTGAATGAGAAGGCTCCATTTGAAGTTCTGAACAGGTACAAGCCAGCTCTTGATTACTTGCGAGTCTTTGGATGCCTATGCTTTGTCCTCAAACCAGGAGAGATGATCAACAAGCTAGAAGCAAGAAGCACTAAGGCTGTGTTCATAGGATACTCAGCTACACAGAAAGGATACAAATGCTATGATCCTATAGCAAGGAGAGTTCTTGTATCTAGAGATGTGAAGTTCTTGGAAGATAGAGGATACTATGAAGAAAAGAATCAAGAAGACCTGAAGGACTTAACATCAGACAAGGCCACCACCTTGCGGATCATTCTTGAAGGTCTTGGAATCAGTACATCCCAGGATCCGAGGAATCACGCAACTACACCTCCTGAAGTTGGTTCACCATCCCACCTTGATCATGAGGGAGGAGAGGAGCATGAGGAGCCTATGCAAGAGGCCAACCAAGATGAAGGAGGAGTAGATAATGAAGGAGAAGAGAGCATAGGCTCGGATGGTCATGGACATGATCATGGTGTGACACAAACACCTTCTCAAGATGAAGTGGTAGAAGAACAACAGGAAGAAGAACCAGTTGTGCAGCCACTAAGAAGGAGTACAAGGATAAGGAAGGATCCTTCCAGTTGGGTAAACACGAGAGTGTACTACAATGCCCAAGCTGTGGAGCATCCTTCTCAAGCCGTGTGCTCCTTTGCTCAATATCCAGAAGCACATTGCGCGTTCATGGTAAACTTGGATGAGAATCACATCCCAAGAAGCTATGAAGAAGCAATGAAAGATAAAGAATGGAAGGAATCAGTTGGAGATGAGGCAGGAGCGATGATCAAGAATGATACATGGTATGAGAGTGAGTTACCAAAAGGGAAGAAGGCTGTGACTAGTAGATGGATATTCACAATCAAGTACAAAGCGGATGGAAAGGTTGAGAGGAAGAAGTCAAGACTAGTTGCAAGAGGGTTCACTCAAACTTATGGAGAAGATTACATAGAAACCTTTGCACCAGTAGCTAAACTCCACACAATCCGGATTGTACTAAGCTTGGCTGTGAATCTTGGATGGGGGTTATGGCAAATGGATGTGAAGAATGCGTTTCTACAAGGTGAACTTGAGGATGAAGTGTATATGCATCCACCTCCAGGCCTTGAACACTTAGTAAAGAGTGGGAATGTACTGAGATTGAAGAAAGCCATCTATGGACTGAAGCAATCACCAAGGGCTTGGTACAACAAGTTGAGCACTACTCTGAATGGCCGAGGCTTCAAGAAGTCTGAACTAGATCACACTCTCTTCACTCTCACGACTCCCTCAGGTATGATTGCTCTCCTTGTGTATGTTGATGATATCATTATCACAGGGAGTGATAAGGAAGGTATCATAGCAACCAAGGAGTTTCTTAAATCCATGTTTGAGATTAAAGACTTGGGAGAAATGAAATACTTCCTTGGAATTGAGATATGTAGATCCAAGGAAGGTTTGTTCATGTCCCAAAGGAAATATACACTTGATCTTTTGAAAGGTGCAGGTGCTTATGGAGGCAAGACAGCAAGGATGCCTATGGAGGATGGCTACAAAGTCCCACGAGAGGGGGAGATTGAAGACAGCAAACCTTATCAGGATCCTAAACTCTATAGAAAACTAGTTGGCAAATTGATTTATCTTACTATAACTAGACCTGACATCTGCTTTGCTGTGAATCAGGTGAGTCAACACATGCAAGTGCCTAAGGAACATCACTGGCACATGGTGGAGAGGATCTTGATGTATCTCAACGGCTCACCTGATCAAGGAGTATGGATGGGCTGCAATGGAAGCACTGAAGTGGTGGGATATTGTGATGCGGATTGGGCTGGTGATAGAGCAGACAGGAGATCAACCACAGGCTATTGCACATTCATTGGAGGCAACTTGGTGACTTGGAAGAGCAAGAAGCAGAAGGTAGTGTCATGTTCAAGTGCAGAAGCCGAGTATAGAGCCATGCTGAAGCTCACCAACGAGTTGGTATGGATCAAAGGCATCTTGAAGCACTTGGAGATCGATCAAGCAACTCCAATGACAATGCATTGTGACAATCAAGCTGCCATCCACATTGCATCCAACTCGGTGTTTCATGAGAGGACCAAGCACATTGAAGTTGATTGTCACAAGGTGAGGCAGATGATTGTGCTAGGGGTGATCTTGCCATGTTACACAAGGAGTGAAGATCAGCTAGCGGATGTGTTCACCAAGGCTGCAAGACAGAAGACAATGGAGTCCATTCACATCAGGTTGGGCCTCATTGATCTTGGGAAGAGAAGGAGCTAATCCCCTTAGCTGCAAGGTCTTTACTCTTTTTCCCTCATCAAAGTTTTATCCCATTGGGTTTTCTTTGGTGAGGTTTTTAATGAGGAAGATCTTGTGGCTGTCCAAGCTTAGACTTATACAAAGCTAAGCTTGAGGGGGAGTGTTGAGTTGAGCTGAATATATATGTATGAAGAGCTAAGGAGTTGAAGAGGAAAGGAGATGAGGAAGCTTGAGAGAGTTTAGGGAGAGCATGGTACGGACGTCCGTACAAGGCCGTACAAGCCGTACAGTCCGTACCATCCAGCATCGACCAAGACTTACCTTGCATCAGCCAAGTAACACGGTAACTAAGGTAAAGGGAAGGAACTTACCTTGAGGCATCAGACCGTTTAGGGATAAGGTAGAGCGCGCCTTGACAGGCTGGAACAGCTGGAAAGGCAAGAGCATCTCGGTCCAAGATGCCAGATACTCCGCGCATGTGGAGAAGCTAATTGGCTAGTCCAAATGAGCTTATCCTCTCCTGATTGACCTCACATGCTTTAGTCTTCTCTTGATTTCGAAAACCCTTGTATGCTCTCTCTATATATTGTAACTCATCAACCCTAATGAAGATTATGCAGTTTGAGTCTCTCTAATCTCTTAGACACTATGCTTTTCTCTTAGACACTAAACGGCTCTATCTAGTCTCCTAATCTTTCACAAACTTCTCTTAATCACTTCCTAAACACTCTCTTTATTCTGTTTACTCTAAGGATCTCTTAATCTCATATAGATGACTCTTGAAGGCATTGCTGATGTATTCACCTCCGTTGTCTGATCTCAGTACCTTCACAGTAGCATTGTATTGATTAGATACATATGCTTGGAAGTTCATAAACGCTTCTAGCACCTTATCTTTAGATGGAAGCAATGTGAGCCATGTATACTTAGACTTCTCATCAATGAATGTCACAAAGTATTTATGGCTGTCTCTAGACATGCATGGAGCGGTCCACACATCCGAGTGAACTAGATCAAAGCAATGCTCATAAGTAGTCTTAGATGTTGGGAAAACAGTCCTACAATGCTTTCCTAATATGCATGCTTCACAATCCAAGTGATTGAATGACATATTAGGGATTATCAATTCAATGGCACGAGCATGAGGATGTCCTAATCTAGCATGCCAAGTAATACTATCAATCTTCTCAGCAGTACTACTCAAGCAAATAGAATCAAAGGGATTAGAGGTCTTAGCCAAGTCGAGGTGGTATAGCTGATTTTTGCTGTCTCCTCTGCCAATGACTCTCCCAGTCTTCAAATCTTGAAACTCAACTTCATCAGGTCTGAATACTACTTGACAATCAAGATCAATGGTAGCTTTCTTCACAGATAATAGATTTGAAGTGAACTGAGGCATGTAGAAGGCAGCCGTGTCCTTCTCAAACAGTTTGAGCTTTCCCACTCCTTCTATTGGGATCATAGCACCATTAGCTATCCTAACACTCCCTGTTGCAGCCTTGATCTCACTTATAAGCCTCCTATCACTGATCATATGATGACTTGCTCCAGAATCAATCACCATGGGTTTAGAAGCTCCGGATTGTATAGCATGCTTCTTGCTTGCTGCTAAGGCTTGTACATGTTCCATGAACACTCTCCATTCCTTCCTGGTGATGCGATCATCAGCTCCACTCCCTTTCTCCTGCTCTCTTAACACCCCACTGTCTTCTACTGATTCCCCCATGTAGGCTGAGTAAGAACACTCTCCCACAACTCTCTTTCTACCCTTTCCTATGTTGATAGAAGCTTTGGATAGCATTCTGCACCTTCTCTTCTTCCAGAAGCCCTCACTCCTACTCCCGGTTAGCCTCCATGAGCCCTCACTCCTACTCATGGTTAGCTTCTGGAAGCTCTCACTCCTACTCCCAGTTGGCTTCCATGAGCTCTCACTCCTACTCATGGTTAGCCTCTCATCATCTCTCATTATCTCATACGCCCTTCTTATAAGCCCACAAATCTCTTCCATTTCCGGAAGCTGTTCCCCTCTTAGAACCATCTCTACCAGCCACCCATATGATGACTCCATGCTCGCCAAGAGCTTCAAGACCGTCTCTTGCTCTTGTGTAGTATCCCCATCCACATGGGATCTCAACCCTTGTAGTTCAACCCACAAATGTTGTAGCTTCCTCACATGGTTATTGAACTCTTCTCTTCCTGGTTTACCTCCACTAATCACCTTCTTGACTTCATACACTCTCCTAAGACTGATCTTGTTCTCATAAACATCTTCAATCTTCTCAAGCAGTGTACTTTCTTCAAGACTAAAGCAATTTCCACTTGTTTCTCTTGCTGTCTGATCTTTCTCAGCAGCTTTACCCTTCAAAGACTCTTCCTTCTCATGGTTTCTCCAAACTCCACACCTCTTCAGAGTCGTTTTCATTTGTGAGAACCACCCCCACTCATTCCCTCTCTCTTCCATCTCTTCACGCCTTGCTGAACCACAAGCTAGACCCATCTTCTGACCTTGTCAAACACCTAAAGGGACTCCCTTGAAGCTGACTCTCCAAAAGAAACACCAACAGACACAAACTTGACTTTTAAAGGATCTAGCTCTTGAAAAATCTCAAGAACTCTCAAGAACACTCAAGAACACTCAAGAACATTTAGAAAAACGAAATCACTCTCTCCTTTTAAAGTAACCTGGCTCTGATACCATATTAGATTTGATGATTTAAAGAGTGATTAACTCTAATCTGAGAATTAAAGAGATTGGAGATTAAGAACAAGAGAGAGACTTAAGAGAGAGAGACTCAAAACTCCATTAATTAATACTGATGAGGGTTTATAAGTATATAAAGAGAGAGCAACAAGGAATTTCGAAATGTATAAGCATGTGTAGTCAAAGGACAGGCTGGAACTCCTTTTGAATCACTTGGCTGTGCTTTCTCACATGCTTGCACTAGTAGAAAAGCATCCTCTCCTTTCCAGCATCATACAGGCTGTCAAAGTGCTCCCTTATCCTTCCTTATCCTCTTTGGTCGAGTTTACTCTCTTCCCTTCACTAAGTTACCTTCTCATGCCATCAGATAACTTCCCAAGTTGTTACTGTGGTTAAACTAAAGTTACCACAGTAAAACTCCAACGTTACTGTCTACTCCAACTCTCTTCCTCTCTCAATATATCAACTCTTTATTCTCTCATCTCAACACTAGTCTAGTCTTCTTCCTCTCAATCGACCCATCAGCCTTGTACTTGATTGTAAAGATCCATCTACTAGACACAGCTTTCTTCCCTTTTGGTAGTTCACTCTCATACCATGTATCATTCTTTATCATAGCTCCTGCCTCAGCTCCTACTGATTCCTTCCATTCCTTATCCTCCATTGCCTCTTCATAGCTTCTTGGAATGTGATTTTCATCCAAGTTTACCATGAATGCACAATGTGCTTCTGGATATTGAGCAAAAGAACACACGGCCTGAGTAGGATGCTTCACAGCTTGGGCATTGTAGTACACTCTTGTGTTTACCCAACTGGAAGGATCCTTTCTCAGCCTTGTACTTCTTCTCAATACTGGCCCTTCTTGCGCCATCTCTTGTTCTTCTTCTTGTGGCTGTACACTTGTTTCAGACCTTTCTTCTCCTAGCTGACTTGCTTCAGCTCCTTCTTCCCTTAGCTGACTCTCTTCAGCTCCTTCTTCTTGATCATTTGATTCCACAGCTTGATCATGAGAGCCAGAACTCTCTTCTCTACTTGTTTCTTCATGGTTTGGAGTTCTTGTTTCATTCCCCCCCTCATGCTCAAGGTTGGAAGTCTGATGATCCGGGACTGGGGTAGTGCTTCTCCCCCCTTGATGTCCTTGATTCATGTTGATTCCAAGGCCTTCTAGGATAATCCTCAAGGTTTCAGCTCTATCAGAGGTAAGATCCTTCAAGTCTTCTTGAATCTGTTCCTCATAATATCCTTTCTCTTCAACAAACTTCACTTCTCTAGATACTAACACTCTCCTTGTGTTAGGATCATAGCACTTGTATCCTTTCTGACTTGATGAGTATCCAATGAACATTGCCTTTGAACTCTTAGCTTCTAGCTTGTTTCTTATCTCTCCAGGCACCATCACAAAACACAAACACCCAAAGACCTTCATATGCTCGAGAGAAGGCTTGTACTGATTCAGTACCTCAAATGGTGATTGTCCTTGAAGGATCAGAGTTGGTGTCCTGTTGATGAGATAACATGCCGTAGCAACAGCATCACTCCAAAACTTCTTAGGCACATTGGATTGAAACATCATGGACCTGGCTACTTCCATCAAATGCCTGTTCTTCCTCTCAGCCACACCATTCTGTTGTGGTGTATAGGGACAGCTTGTCTGATGAAGGATTCCATGCTGAGCTAGGTGTAGCTTGAATGCTTGTCCCGTGTACTCTCCTCCATTATCTGACCTGAAAATCTTTATCTTGGCATTGTAATGGTTAGTCACATAGGATTGAAAATTTTTAAATGCATCAAGTACCCTATCTTTGGTTGGAATTAAGGTTAACCAGGTGTATTTGGATTTTTCATCAATGAAAGTTACATAATACTTATGATTTTCTCTAGATAGGCAGGGTGCAGTCCAAACATCAGAATGAATAAGATCAAAACACTTTTCATAAACAGTAGTAGACTTGTTAAAGACAGTTCTACAATGCTTGCCTAAAATGCAAGCTTCACAATCATTATTCTCAAAGGAAACATGATATGATCATGGACCGGCACAAGGATGGAGATAAAGAGTTCAAAGACCAATCAAGGGAAGAAGATGATGCCTTAGTCATTCCACCAGGTCCCATCACTCGCGCCAAAGCTAGAAGACTCAAAGAAGCTGTTGGAAGTCTACTTATGATCTCATGGAAGCAAGAAGACGGTCTTGATGGACGTTTGATCAATCAAGACACTCTTATCACCATTCAAGCAATGGTTTCAAACTGATCATCATCTAAGCAAGTGCTTGTGTGTGCTCTTTTCCTAGCCTTTGGTTTTGTCCCATTGGGTTTTCCAAAGGAAGGTTTTTAATGAGGCCACAAGTTACTTACATAAACCTTAGATGATGTATCACGGTTCCACCTTAGGTTATTTTTAAACTATGGTTTTTATTTCATGTTTTAAAAACTCTTTTCGAATTTGAATAAGTCTTTAGTCTTTGTTGTAGTTCCAAGGGAGCCTGTTCCCTTTAATGATCTCGAGAATATGGAGCCTGTTCCATACTTCTCTATATAAGTTTGTTTGCGTTCTCTCTTTTAATCACAATCCTTTTTCTACAAATCTATCAGATTTCTTTGTTCTCTCTTTACTTCTCATCAAGTCTTGAGTGAATCTCGTTGGTGTGTCATATCCAACAACTAAGGGTGTCTATTTTGGTGTGTAATATCCAAGCTAGTCATCTAGGAGTATCAAGGAGCCATTCCGCAACTCTTTGTGTCACCAAACGATCCATCACCTTGATAAACTTGAGTCTCTGATTCGTTTATACAAGGATCTATCCAATTCAATCCAAAGAAGCATCCTAGGAGTTCATTAAGTGGTATCAGAGCTGCTTTGGATTGGGAAGTTTTCGATTTCTCTTCTGTTTCAAATAAACTTTTCAACTTCTTTGATTACCATTGATAGATCTGCGATCTGTTGTTGTTTCTCGTATCATCTGAGTAGCATATCACCTGATTGCTAATCGTCTGTGTTGAATCCTATTAGATCTAAGTGTTCTTATCATATTTTGAATCAAACTCATCCGATCCGTGTGAAGGAAGTAATCGAATCGCTTGATCTGTCGAATCACTTGCTGAATAACTTGATTTGTGTTGTTTCTGTGATAGATCTGTTCTTATTTGTCTTGAATCTGATCTGCATAAATCCAAAATTGATAGATCTAATCTTAGTCTTGTCGATTTGAATTCTCTAATCCGTGATCTGCAAGTTTTCTATCTTTTGAATCTTTTGAAAGTTGTTTCCGCGTCGACTAATTGTTCTGATTTGATTCTTGTGAACATCTTACTTGTTTGAGTGTTTTCTGAATCAGGTACCATGGTGAGAGAGTCGGAAGATGAAGCAGAACTCGTGAGACAGAACAAGTTATTGAGAGATCAGATGACTGAGCAATTAAACCAAACGATGATCACTACCGTTGCTGATATGATCAAGAGCAGTATGAAGGAACTTCGCGATGAAATAAGGCAAGAGATAAGGCAAGCTACGGGCCAAGGTCATAGCAATGAGTCTAGACGAGAAAGACGTGATGAAACCCCGAGAGAGCATGCTGAATCACAAGAAACAGACCACTACTATGAGCGTAACCGAGCCACGCACAGCAGTTCCTCTTCTAGAGATAGTAGAAGGAGACATAGAAGAGATCATGATGAAAGGAGAACTTACAGAGATGATCTTGCTGGTTTAAAGCTGAAGATACCTCCTTTCCATGGCAAAGTTGATCCGGATGCTTACTTGGAATGGGAAAAGAAGATGGAGTTGGTGTTTAACTGTAAGCACTACACCAATGCCCAAAGGATTCAGATAGCAGCAACTGAGTTCCATGACTATGCGCTGAGTTGGTGGGACCAGCTTGTGACTACCAGGAGACTTAACCAAGAGTATCCCGTTGAAACATGGCACGAGATGAAGGCTCTCATGCGTAAAAGATTTGTGCCAAATCACTATCATCGCGACTTGCACCAGAAGTTAAGAAGACTCACCCAAGGATCTCGATCTGTTGAAGAATACTATCAAGACATGGAGCTGTTGATGCTGAGAGCTCGTGTTTCTGAAGATAAAGAAGCTACTATGGCTAGGTTCTTAGGAGGTCTCAACCGAGAGATACAAGATAATGTTGAGATGCAGCACTATGTGGAGATAGAAGAGATGCTTCACAAAGCTATACTAGTTGAGCAACAAGTTAAGAGGAAGGGCCATTCTCATTCTCGTTACAACACCAGACTTCAGGGAACTAAAGAAGAAAAGTCTAGCTATCAAAAGGAAAGCAAACCGCAACTGAAAGAAGACTCAAAGCCAAATTCCTTTTACAGCAAGGATAAAGGAAAGGCCGAGGTTTCAAGTGCAAGAGCTAGAGATGTTAAGTGCTTTAAGTGTCAGGGTAGAGGCCATTATGCAAATGAGTGCACCAATAAAAGAATCATGATTCTTCTTGAGAATGGAGAGTATGAATCTGAGGATGAGCTTTCAGAGTCTGAGTGTAAGGCGCTTATTGAAGAAGAATATGAAGAAGAACCCGTGAAAGGAAGGTTATTGGTGGCTAGAAGAACTTTGAGTTTGCAAAGTAAAGCTGAAGAGCAAGAACAGAGAGAGAATCTATTCTACACTCGGTGCCTTGTGCAAGGAAAGGTCTGTAGTCTTATCATTGATGGAGGAAGTTGTGTGAATGTAGCTAGTGAAACTATGGTAAAGAAGCTTGGCCTCCAAGTACAGAAACATCCAAAGCCCTACCGGCTTCAATGGTTGAATGAAGAAGGAGAAATGAGGGTTTCTAGTCAGGTTTCGGTTCCCATTGCAATTGGAAGGTATGAGGATGAGGTTCTCTGTGATGTATTGCCTATGGAAGCTGGACATATCCTTCTTGGTCGGCCATGGCAATCAGATAGACGAGTGATACATGATGGCTACACCAACAAGCACACGTTTGAGTTCAAAGGAAAGAAGACTGTGCTGGTTCCTCTAACACCAAAGGAAGTTCATCAAGATCAACTGCAGCTACAAAAGAAGAAAGAAATAGACCTCAAACCTGAATCAAAGAAGCAGCATAGTCTCTATGCCAAATCGGGTGAAATCAAAAGAACTCTCAATGCTCATCAATCTATTCTTTTACTTATCTTTAAAGAGTCTCTTTTGAATGTTACTGACCCAACACCGGTATATCCGAGTGAAATTAAGTGTCTTTTACAGGAATTTGAAGATGTATTTCCTGAAGATAATCCAATTGGTCTTCCACCTCTTAGAGGGATTGAGCATCAGATTGATTTTGTTCCTGGTTCTACACTTCCAAATAGGCCAGCTTATAGGACTAATCCCGTGGAGACTAAAGAACTGCAAAAACAAGTTGAGGAGTTGATGGCAAAGGGGCATATCCGTGAGAGCATGAGCCCATGTGCAGTACCAGTGCTTCTTGTGCCTAAGAAAGATGGAAGCTGGCGCATGTGTGTTGATTGTAGAGCCATCAACAACATCACTGTAAAGTATCGCCATCCTATTCCTAGATTAGATGATATGCTTGATGAATTGCATGGTTCCTGCATATTTTCTAAGATTGATTTGAAAAGTGGATACCATCAGATTAGGATGAAAGAAGGAGATGAATGGAAAACTGCATTCAAAACTAAACATGGTCTTTATGAGTGGTTAGTCATGCCATTTGGATTAACCAATGCACCTAGTACATTCATGAGATTAATGAATCATGTTCTTAGATCATTCATTGGCATATTTGTTGTGGTATACTTTGATGACATCCTTGTATACAGTAAGAGCTTTAATGATCATATAGGACATCTTAGAGCTGTTCTTGATGTGCTTAGAAAGGAATCTCTTTTTGCTAACCTTAAGAAGTGTACTTTTGGAACGGATCACTTGGTTTTTCTAGGCTTTGTTGTGAGTGCAGATGGAGTAAAGGTAGATCAAGAGAAGGTGAAAGCAATACAAGAGTGGCCGATTCCTAAAACCATCAGTGAAGTGCGAAGCTTCCATGGATTAGCTGGCTTCTACCGACGGTTTGTAAAAGATTTTAGCACCATAGCCGCTCCATTGACTGAGGTGATCAAGAAAGAAGTTGGATTCAAATGGGGAGAAGCACAAGAACTTGCCTTTCAATGCCTAAAAGAGAAGCTTACTAATGCCCCTCTTCTTATACTTCCTGATTTCAATAAAACTTTTGAAATTGAATGTGATGCTTCAGGAATTGGAATTGGTGCTGTTCTTATGCAGGAGAAGAGACCCATAGCATATTTCAGTGAGAAACTAGGAGGAGCGACTCTCAACTATGCTACTTATGACAAGGAACTCTACGCTTTGGTGAGGGCTTTGCAGACATGGCAGCATTACCTATGGCCCAAGGAGTTTGTCATTCACACTGATCATGAGTCTCTCAAGTACCTTAAAAGCCAAAACAAACTCAGCAAGAGACACGCAAGGTGGGTTGAGTTCATTGAGACATTTCCTTATGTCATCAAGTATAAACAAGGTAAGGAAAACATAGTTGCTGATGCACTATCCAGAAGGTATGTTCTCTTGAACACTCTTGATGTTAAGCTATTAGGATTTGAGCAGATTAAAGTAATGTATGAGAATGATCCTGAATTTAAAGATGCTTATAAGTCTTGTGAGAAATTTGCTGCTGGACATTACTTTAGGCAGGATGGATTTCTTTTCTATGATAATAGACTTTGTGTGCCTAATTGTTCTTTGAGAGATTTATTTGTTAGGGAATCTCATGGAGGAAGCCTCATGGGACATTTTGGTGTCGCAAAAACTCTCAAGACCTTGCAGGATCACTTCTACTGGCCGCGGATGAAAAGAGATGTGGAAAGACTCTGTGAAAGGTGTGCAACTTGTAAACAAGCTAAGTCCAAAGTCCAAAACCATGGTTTGTACACGCCTTTACCCATCCCTTATCATCCTTGGAATGATATCTCTATGGACTTCATTGTTGGATTGCCTAGAACTCGTACTGGTAAAGATTCAATCTTTGTGGTAGTTGATAGATTTTCTAAGATGGCACACTTCATTGCTTGTCATAAAACTGATGATGCATTGCATGTAGCTAACTTGTTCTTTAAGGAGATTGTGCGTTTACATGGCATGCCTAAGACTATTGTATCTGATAGAGATACTAAGTTCCTAAGCTACTTTTGGAAAACTCTCTGGTCTAAACTAGGCACTAAGCTATTATTTTCTACTACTTGTCACCCACAAACTGATGGTCAGACTGAAGTAGTTAATAGAACTCTTGGTACACTCTTGCGTGCAATTATAAAGAAGAACTTGAAATCATGGGAAGATTGTTTGCCTCATTGTGAATTTGCATATAATCATGCTGTGCATTCTGCTACTAAGTTTTCTCCATTTGAAATTGTTTATGGGTTCAATCCCATCTCTCCTTTGGATCTAATACCTTTACCTGAGTGTGAAAGAGTTAGTCTTGATGGCAAGAAGAAGGCAGAGAAGGTACAACAACTTCATGAACAAGCAAGGCGCAACATAGAAGAGAAGACTAAGCAATATGCCAAACAAGCAAACAAGGGGAGGCGTGAAAGAGTCTTTGAAGTGGGTGATCAAGTCTGGATTCACCTAAGGAAAGAAAGATTTCCTAATGAGAGGAAATCCAAGCTCATGCCAAGGATTGATGGACCATTTGAGATCATAAAGAAAATCGGCAACAATGCTTACAAGCTGGATCTCCAAGGAAGGTATGATGTGAGCAATAGTTTTAATATCACTGACTTGGTTCCTTATTTTGCAGATGAGCCAGATTTGAGGACAAATCCTTTTCAAGAGGGAGGGGATGATATGATCATGGACCGGCACAAGGATGGAGATAAAGAGTTCAAAGACCAATCAAGGGAAGAAGATGATGCCTTAGTCATTCCACCAGGTCCCATCACTCGCGCCAAAGCTAGAAGACTCAAAGAAGCTGTTGGAAGTCTACTTATGATCTCATGGAAGCAAGAAGACGGTCTTGATGGACGTTTGATCAATCAAGACACTCTTATCACCATTCAAGCAATGGTTTCAAACTGATCATCATCTAAGCAAGTGCTTGTGTGTGCTCTTTTCCTAGCCTTTGGTTTTGTCCCATTGGGTTTTCCAAAGGAAGGTTTTTAATGAGGCCACAAGTTACTTACATAAACCTTAGATGATGTATCACGGTTCCACCTTAGGTTATTTTTAAACTATGGTTTTTATTTCATGTTTTAAAACTCTTTTCGAATTTGAATAAGTCTTTAGTCTTTGTTGTAGTTCCAAGGGAGCCTGTTCCCTTTAATGATCTCGAGAATATGGAGCCTGTTCCATACTTCTCTATATAAGTTTGTTTGCGTTCTCTCTTTTAATCACAATCCTTTTTCTACAAATCTATCAGATTTCTTTGTTCTCTCTTTACTTCTCATCAAGTCTTGAGTGAATCTCGTTGGTGTGTCATATCCAACAACTAAGGGTGTCTATTTTGGTGTGTAATATCCAAGCTAGTCATCTAGGAGTATCAAGGAGCCATTCCGCAACTCTTTGTGTCACCAAACGATCCATCACCTTGATAAACTTGAGTCTCTGATTCGTTTATACAAGGATCTATCCAATTCAATCCAAAGAAGCATCCTAGGAGTTCATTAAAACACCTGGCAACATCAGTTTTAAAGCCTTATTATGAGGGTGTCCTAATCTAGCATGCCACAATGCATTTTTACTTAAACTAGAACTAGAAACAGAAGTAAACGAGCAGCTATATCTAGAAACAGGAGTGAGATCTTCAAGTAAATATAGCTCTCCTTTAGTCACTCCCTTTCCAATCATCTTGCTGCTTTTAATATCCTGAAACTTCACATCATTAGGACTGAATATAACATTGCATTGCAAATCAGTAGCACATTTCTTAACAGATAACAAGTTTGATGTGAATTCAGGCATATAAAAAGCTTTAGTTTCCTTATCAAATAGTTTAAGACTTCCTATTCCTCTAATAGGAATCTTATCTCCATTAGCAATCAGTACATTTCCATTCATTGGCACAATGTTTTTAATTAAGCTAGTGTCACTTATCATATGATGAGATGCACCTGAATCAATCACTAATGGCTTAATGTCATGAGAATTAGCAATATGCGCAAGGATACTAGATGGTTTGAATGCATGATCATTTCTAGCAAAGTTTGCAGTCCTAGATTGATTTACCATTTCTATCAAGCTCTCATGCATCCTATCAGTTCTAGTTAGATTCTCATAGTTCTCTACCACCCTATATCACTTTTAGGATTGAGTAGAGTAATCTGAGTGAATAAGAAAGACTAGAAGTGATTTAGAAGAGATTTGAGTATAAAATGAGATTAAGAGTCTAGTATAGAACCATTGAGAGACAAAGAGACTAAGAGAGACTCATAACTTTCTTACTTTGATTAATGACATGAGTTTACAATATATAGAGAGGCGACATTAGAGACTAGGGTTTAGGAAACTACACTATTACAAGGGATAAGCTTTTGCTTTAATTCAAATGATCCAATAAGCTTCCTCCTTAAGGATAAGGTTCCTTTTGCTTTATGCCAACCGCGGACAGGCTGTCATGTGCGCTCCCTTCTTCCTTTTGCAACAGTCTGATCAGATAAGGTTAAGCAAGGCTTCTTCTCAACACACAAAGTTACCTAAGTAACTTTGGTTCACCGAGGTCAAGTTACCTTGCCCAATCTGTACGGCCTAGTACGGCTTCTGTACGGCCTTGCCCAATCCTCTCCTAACTCCATTTCCCTTAGCTCCTCAAGTCATCTCTCCTCATATACTGAACTCATCTTAACACTCCCCCTCAAGCTTAGCTTTGTGAAAGTCTAAGCTTGGACAGCCATGAGATCTTCCTCATTAAAAACCTCACTAAGGAAAACCCATTGGGATAAAACCTTAATGAGGGAAAAAGAGTAAAGATCTCACAGCTAAGGGGATCAGCTCCTTCTCTTCCCAAGATCTATGAGTCCCAATCTAATGTGAATGGACTCCATAGTCTTTTGTCTTGCTGCCTTGGTGAACACATCAGCCAACTGATCTTCACTTCTCGTATAGCAAGGTAAGATCACTCCAAGCACAATCATCTGTCTCACCTTGTGGCAATCAACCTCAATGTGCTTGGTTCTCTCATGGAACACCGAGTTGGATGCAATGTGAATGGCAGCTTGATTGTCACAATGCATTGTCATTGGAGTGGCTTGATCAATCTCCAAGTGCTTCAAGATGCCTTTGATCCATACCAACTCGTTTGTAAGTTTCAGCATGGCTCTATACTCAGCTTCAGCACTTGAACATGACACCACCTTCTGCTTCTTGCTTTTCCAAGTCACCAAGTTGCCTCCAATGAATGTGCAATAGCCGGTTGTTGATCTCCTGTCGGCTCTATCTCCTGCCCAATCAGCATCACAATAGCCCACCACTTCTGTGCTTCCATTGCACCCCATCCATACTCCTTGATCCGGCGAGCCATTTAGATACATCAGCAGTCTCTCCACCATACGCCAGTGATGTTCCTTGGGAAGCTGCATGTGTTGGCTCACCTGATTCACAGCAAAACATATATCAGGCCTTGTAATGGTAAGGTAAATCAATTTGCCAACAAGTGTTCTATAGAGTTTAGGATCATGAAATGGCTTGCTGTCTTCAATCTCCCCCTCTCTTGGTACTTTGTAGCCATCCTCCATTGGCATCCTTGCTGTCTTGCCTCCATAAGCACCTGCACCTTTCAAAAGATCAAGTGTATACTTCCTTTGGGACATGAACAAACCTTCCTTGGATCTACAAATCTCAATTCCAAGAAAGTATTTCATTTCTCCCAAGTCTTTGATTTCAAACATAGACTTTAGAAACTCCTTGGTTGCTTTGATACCTTCCTTATCACTCCCAGTGATAATGATATCATCCACATACACAAGGAGAGCAACCATACCTGAGGGTGTCGTGAGTGTAAAGAGAGTGTGATCCAACTCTGACTTCTTGAAGCCTCGGCCGTTTAAAGTTGTGCTCAACTTGTTATACCAAGCTCTTGGTGATTGCTTCAACCCATAAATAGCTTTCTTTAGCCTCAGTACATTCCCTCTCTTCACTAGATGTTCCAGACCTGATGGAGGATACATATAGACTTCATCCTCAAGTTCTCCTTGTAGAAATGCATTCTTTACATCCATTTGCCATAATCCCCATCCAAGGTTCACAGCCAAGCTTAAAATAATCCTAATGGTGTGTAGCTTGGCCACTGGTGCAAATGTTTCAATGTAATCCTCTCCATATGTCTGAGTGAACCCTCTTGCTACTAGTCTAGTCTTCTTCCTCTCAATCGACCCATCAGCCTTGTACTTGATTGTAAAGATCCATCTACTAGACACAGCTTTCTTCCCTTTTGGTAGTTCACTCTCATACCATGTATCATTCTTTATCATAGCTCCTGCCTCAGCTCCTACTGATTCCTTCCATTCCTTATCCTCCATTGCCTCTTCATAGCTCCTTGGAATGTGATTCTCATCCAAGTTTACCATGAATGCGCAATGTGCTTCTGGATATTGAGCAAACGAACACACGGCCTGAGTAGGATGCTTCACAGCTTGGGCATTGTAGTACACTCTTGTGTTTACCCAACTGGAAGGATCCTTTCTCAGCCTTGTACTTCTTCTCAATACTGGCCCTTCTTGCGCCATCTCTTGTTCTTCTTCTTGTGGCAGCACACTTGTTTCAGATCTTTCTTCTCCTAGCTGACTTGCTTCAGCTCCTTCTTCCCTTAGCTGACTCTCTTCAGCTCCTTCTTCTTGATCATTTGATTCCACAGCTTGATCATGAGAGCCAGAACTCTCTTCTCTAGTTCTTGTTTCATTCCCCCCCTCATGCTCAAGGTTGGAAGTCTGATGATCCGGGACTGTGGTAGTACTTCTCCCCTCTTGATGTCCTTGATTCATGTTGATTCCAAGGCCTTCTAGGATAATCCTCAAGGTTTCAGCTCTATCAGAGGTAAGATCCTTCAAGTCTTCTTGAATCTGTTCCTCATAATATCCTTTCTCTTCAACAAACTTCACTTCTCTAGATACTAACACTCTCCTTGTGTTAGGATCATAGCACTTGTATCCTTTCTGACTTGATGAGTATCCAATGAACATTGCCTTTGAACTCTTAGCTTCTAGCTTGTTTCTTATCTCTCCAGGCACCATCACAAAACACAAACACCCAAAGACCTTCATATGCTCGAGAGAAGGCTTGTACTGATTCAGTACCTCAAATGGTGATTGTCCTTGAAGGATCAGAGTTGGTGTCCTGTTGATGAGATAACACGCCGTAGCAACAGCATCACTCCAAAACTTCTTAGGCACATTGGATTGAAACATCATGGACCTGGCTACTTCCATCAAATGCCTGTTCTTCCTCTCAGCCACACCATTCTGTTGTGGGGTATAGGGACAGCTTGTCTGATGAAGGATTCCATGCTGAGATAGGTGTAGTTTGAATGCTTGTCCCGTGTACTCTCCTCCATTATCTGACCTGAAAATCTTTATCTTGGCATTGTAATGGTTAGTCACATAGGATTGAAAGTTTTTAAATGCATCAAGTACCCTATCTTTGGTTGGAATTAAGGTTAACCAGGTGTATTTGGATTTTTCATCAATGAAAGTTACATAATACTTATGGTTTTCTCTAGATAGGCAGGGTGCAGTCCAAACATCAGAATGAATAAGATCAAAACATTTTTCATAAACAGTAGTAGACTTGGTAAAGACAGTTCTACAATGCTTGCCTAAAATGCAAGCTTCACACTCATTATTCTCAAAGGAAACACCTGGCAACATCAGTTTTAAAGCCTTATTATGAGGGTGTCCTAATCTAGCATGCCACAATGCATTTTTACTTAAACCAGAACTAGAAACAGAAGTAAACGAGCAGCTATATCTAGAAACAGGAGTGAGATCTTCAAGTAA
The DNA here is from genome assembly GCF_020379485.1 of Brassica napus. Taxonomy (NCBI): domain Eukaryota; kingdom Viridiplantae; phylum Streptophyta; class Magnoliopsida; order Brassicales; family Brassicaceae; genus Brassica; species Brassica napus. Next base: position 151,719 of record NW_026015030.1, read on the forward strand.
ATATAGCTCTCCTTTAGTCACTCCCTTTCCGATCATCTTGCTGCTTTTAATATCCTGAAACTTAACATCATTAGGACTGAATATAACATTGCATTGCAAATCAGTAGCACACTTCTTAACAGATAACAAGTTTGATGTGAATTCAGGCATATAAAAAGCTTTAGTTTCCTTATTAAACAGTTTAAGACTTCCTATTCCTCTAATAGGAATCTTATCTCCATTAGCAATCATTACATTTCCATTCATTGGCACAATGTTTTTAATCAAGCTAGTATCACTTATCATATGATGAGATGCACCTGAATCAATCACTAATGGCTTAATGTCATGAGAACTAGCAATATGCGCAAGGATACTAGATGGTTTGAATGCATGATCATTTCTAGCAAGGTTTGCAATCCTAGATTGATTTACCATTTCTATCAAGCTCTCATGCATCCTATCAGTTCTAGTTAGATTCTCATAGTTCTCTACCATCCTAGCACCAAAAGAATACCCAAAGATGTTACCATTCTCCTTGAACATCTTAATGAGAGCATCAAGGTCGGATCTCCTTAGATACTCTTGGTCATTGTTCCCACGGTTGCTTGGTGCCCCGGTGTAGGCAGTAAGAGACTTCCCATCCCCTGCCTCACGCCCATCTATCTCCTTTCCTTTGCTTGTACCAGCTCCACCCGTTCCATCTGATGCATTAGCCCTTGCTTCACGGTCCTTCATGAACTTTGCCGGCTTGAGGTGTGGGTGAAGGATCCAGCATTGGCTCTTCTTGTGGCCATGCTTCTTGCAGTGATCACAGTTCCCATTGAACCTCCTCTCCTCAAACTTCCCATGCGCAGCAACCTTGTTTGCTTGCGGAGCTTCACTCCCCTCCTCTTGAGTTGCTTGGCTTGCAAGGGAAAGGTCTCCCTTCTTTGTAAACAGCCCAATGGAGCCTTGCTCCTTCTGAATCCGTGCACACACATCCTCAAGATCAGGTAGATTGTCCTCCCTAAGCAGGTGCTGGATGAGACCGTTGTAAGCCGGGTTCAGCGTGAGGAGTAGCCCAAAGACCTTGTCTTGCTCTCTCCTCTTGTTAAGCTCATCAGCATCCGTTGTGCTTGGCCTAAGCATCTCCATCTCGGACCAGAGACTCCTGAATCTCCCTAGATGCTTGGTGAACTCCATGTCTTCTTGTACAAGGTTGTTGATGGCTTGCTTCACTTCAAACACTCGGCTTAGGTTTGAAGTGTTGCCATACACCTTCTTCAAGGTATCCCACAGCTCTTTAGCAGACTCACAGTAGCTGTATGCATCCAGAATAGCCGGCTCAAGGGACGCATGGAGCACTGACATCACCAACATGTCCTCTTGATGCCACTTCTCTTCTGCCTTGCTTGCCGCTTCATCTTCAGCCTCTCCTTGGGTGATGAGCTTTGGAGCTTCTCCTGGTGTGATGTGCTTCCAAAGCCCCTTGCTTCCCACTGTGGTTCTCACCATCCGAGACCACACCAAGTAGTTGTTTCCCTTGAAACAAACCGCCACCTTCATGTTCATGTTCATCCCACTCTCCATGTTGAATGTAGAACCCTTTAGACTTCAATAACTTTCTCTTGAGGTAACTGTCTTGAGCGAACACTAGCAGCTTCAAACAACCAATATAACTCAGAAAGACTACCCAGAACCGCTTAAGAACACAAGAACACCAAACTGTTTCTTCAAAGTTTCAACCTTGAATCTTCAAAGAACCCAACGAAACCAAGTTCTCTAGGAACCTGGCTCTGATACCATATCACTTTTAGGATTGAGTAGAGTAATCTGAGTGAATAAGAAAGACTAGAAGTGATTTAGAAGAGATTTGAGTATAAAATGAGATTAAGAGTCTAGTATAGAACCATTGAGAGACAAAGAGACTAAGAGAGACTCATAACTTTCTTACTTTGATTAATGACATGAGTTTACAATATATAGAGAGGCGACATTAGAGACTAGGGTTTAGGAAACTACACTATTACAAGGGATAAGCTTTTGCTTTAATTCAAATGATCCAATAAGCTTCCTCCTTAAGGATAAGGTTCCTTTTGCTTTATGCCAACCGCGGACAGGCTGTCATGTGCGCTCCCTTCTTCCTTTTGCAACAGTCTGATCAGATAAGGTTAAGCAAGGCTTCTTCTCAACACACAAAGTTACCTAAGTAACTTTGGTTCACCGAGGTCAAGTTACCTTGCCCAATCTGTACGGCCTAGTACGGCTTCTGTACGGCCTTGCCCAATCCTCTCCTAACTCCATTTCCCTTAGCTCCTCAAGTCATCTCTCCTCATATACTGAACTCATCTTAACACCCTAGCACCAAAGGAATACCCAAAGATGTTACCATTCTCCTTGAACATCTTGATGAGAGCATCAAGGTCGGATCTCCTTAGATACTCTTGATCATTGTTCCCACGGTTGCTTGATGCTCCAGTGTAGGCTACAAGAGACTTTCCATCACCTGCCTCACGCCCATCTATCTCCTTTCCTTTGCTTGTACCAGCTCCACTTGTTCCATCCGAGACATTAGCCCTTGCCTCACGGTCCTTCATGAACTTAGCCGGCTTGAGGTGAGGATGGAGTATCCAGCATTGGCTCTTCTTGTGGCCATGCTTCTTGCAATGATCACAACTCCCATTGAACCTCCTCTCCTCAAACTTCCCATGCGCAGCCGCAGCCTTGTTTGCTTGTGGAGCTTCACTACCTTCCTCTTGAGTTGCTTGGCTTGCAAGGGACAGGTCTCCTTTCTTTGCAAACAACCCAATGGAGCCTTGCTCTTTCTGAATCCGCGCACACACATCCTCAAGATCAGGTAGAGTGTCTTCTCTAAGCAGGTGCTGGATGAGACCGTTGTAAGCCGGGTTCAGCGTGAGGAGTAGCCCAAAGACCTTGTCTTGCTCTCTCCTCTTGTTAAGCTCATCAGCATCCGTTGTGCTTGGCCTGAGCATCTCCATCTCGGACCAGAGACTCCTGAATCTCCCTAGATGCTTGGTGAACTCCATGTCTTCTTGTACAAGGTTGTTGATGGCTTGCTTCACTTCAAACACTCGGCTTAGGTTTGACGTGTTGCCGTACACCTTCTTCAAAGTATCCCACAGCTCCTTAGCAGACTCACAGTAGCTGTATGCATCCAGAATGGCCGGCTCAAGTGACGCATGAAGCACAGACATCACCAGCATGTCCTCTTGATGCCACTTCTCTTCCGCCTTGCTTGCAGCCTCACCATCATCCTCTCCTTGAGTGATGAGTTTTGGAGCTTCTCCGGGGGTGATGTGCTTCCACAACCCCTTGCTCCCAACCGTGGTTCTCACCATCCGAGACCACACCAAGTAGTTGGTTCCCTTGAAGACCACAGCTACCTTCATGTTCATGTTCATCCCACTCTCCATGTTGAATGATGAACTCTCTAAGCTTCAGAAACTTTATCTTGAGTTGAATGACTTGTAGAACCCTTCACAGCCTCGATCTTCAACCCACACAGCTTCAGATGATACACCACAATCAGTCTTGAACTTGAAACGTACCCAGAAACTCTCACACACACAAGAACACAAGAGTTTCTTCAAAGCTTCAACCTTGAGGCTTCAAAGAATCTCACACGACCTCAGGCTCTCACGAACCTGGCTCTGATACCATATCACTTTTAGTGATGTTTAGAGTGATCTGAGTATTTAGGAAAGATTAGAAGAGATTTAGAGAAGATTAAAGTATGAAATGAGATTAAGAGTCTAAAGAACTAAAGAGAGACTAAGAGAGACTTCATAACTTGCTTAATTTTATTAATGAGACTGAGTTACAAATATATAGTGTCGAGATTAGGGTTTTACAACACAAGAGGATAAGCTAAAGCATGTGGAGTCAAAGAGAGTGGAGCGCTTCTTTTGAATTGATCCAATGAGGTTCTTCACATGTGTAAGGCATCTAGTATCTTGGATAAGATCCCTTTTGCCTTTCCAGCTGTGCCAGACTGTCACGCCCAGCTTCTTCCTTTCCCTTAACGGTCACAACTCATCCTAAGCTTTGGGTAAAGCTTCTTCCCTTCAACCGAGTTACTCGGGTAAGTTTCTTTTACCTTTGGTCGAGTTTGGTCGATACAATGTGTACGGCCGGTACGGCCTGTACGGCCTGTACGGTCCATCCGTACCAAACTCTCCCAAACTCTCCATGCTCTCCATTCCTCAACTCTACACTTCCTTATCTCTTTATCCCTTCAACCCCTCATCTCTTCTTCTTATACTCAGCTCAATTCAACAGAATAACTTTGTAAGAAGCTTGATTTGGATACATAAAGTGTTGGGGAAACACCAGGAAGTTGAATAAATCTCATAGGAGTTGGGATGAAGAAGTTATCCCACTTTCAAATCAGGTGATTCCAGTTTCCCAGTTTGGGAATAGGACAGCTTCTTCGTCGTTCCAATCAAACCATGATGAATCACTTTGTAAGAAGCTTGATTTGGATACATAAAGTGTTGGAGAAATACCAGGAAGTTGAATAAATCTCATAGGAGTTGGGATGAAGAAGTTATCCCACTTTCAAATCATGTGATTCCAGTTTCCCAGTTTGGGAATAGGACAGCTTCTTCGTCGTTCCAATCAAACCAGGATGAGTCACTTTGTAAGAAGCTTGATTTTGATACATAAAATGGTGGAGAAACACCAGGAAGTTGAATAAATCTCATAGGAGTTGGGATGAAGAAGTTATCCCACTTTCAAATCAGGTGATTCCAGTTTCCCAGTTTGGGAATAGGACAGCTTCTTCGTCGTTCCAATCAAACCAGGATGAATCACTTTGTAAGAAGCTTGATTTGGATACATAAAGTGTTGGATAATCACCAGGAAGTTGAATAAATCTCATAGGAGTTGGGATTAAGAAGTTATCCCACTTTCAAATCAGGTGATTCCAGTTTCCCAGTTTGGGAATAGGACAGCTTCTTCGTCGTTCCAATCAAACCAGGATGAATCACTTTGTAAGAAGCTTGATTTGGATAGATAAAGTGTTGGGGAAACACCAGGAAGTTGAATAAATCTCATAGGAGTTGGGATGAAGAAGTTATCCCACTTTCAAATCAGGTGATTCCAGTTTCCCAGTTTGGGAATAGGACAGCTTCTTCGTCGTTCCAATCAAACCATGATGAATCACTTTGTAAGAAGCTTGATTTTGATACATAAAATGGTGGAGAATCACCAGGAAGTTGAATAAATCTCATAGGAGTTGGGATGAAGAAGTTATCCCACTTTCTAATCAGGTGATTCCAGTTTCCCAGTTTGGGAATAGGACAGGTTCTTCGTCGGTCCAATCAAACCAGGATGAATCACTTTGTAAGAAGCTTGATTTTGATACATAAAATGGTGGAGAAACACCAGGAAGTTGAATAAATCTCATAGGAGTTGGAATGAAGTAGTTATCCCACTTTCTAATCAGGTGATTCCAGTTTCCAGTTTGGGAATAGGACAGCTTCTTCGTCGTTCCAGTCAAACCAGGATGAATCACTTTGTAAGAAGCTTGATTTGGATACATAAAGGGTTGGAGAAACACCAGGAAGTTGAATAAATCTCATAGGAGTTGGGATGAAGAAGTTATCCCACTTTCTAATCAGGTGATTCCAGTTTCCCAGTTTGGGAATAGGACAGCTTCTTCGTCGTTCCAATCAAACCAGGATGAGTCACTTTGTAAGAAGCTTGATTTTGATACATAAAATGGTGGAGAAACACCAGGAAGTTGAATAAATCTCATAGGAGTTGGGATGAAGAAGTTATCCCACTTTCAAATCAGGTGATTCCAGTTTCCCAGTTTGGGAATAGGACAGCTTCTTCGTCGTTCCAATCAAACCAGGATGAATCACTTTGTAAGAAGCTTGATTTGGATACATAAAGTGTTGGAGAATCACCAGGAAGTTGAATAAATCTCATAGGAGTTGGGATGAAGAAGTTATCCCACTTTCAAATCAGGTGATTCCAGTTTCCCAGTTTGGGAATAGGACAGCTTCTTCGTCGTTCCAATCAAACCAGGATGAATCACTTTTTAAGAAGCTTGATTTGGATACATAAAGTGTTGTAGAATCACCAGGAAGTTGAATAAATCTCATAGGAGTTGGGATGAAAGAAGTTATCCCACTTTCAAATCAGGTGATTCCAGTTTCCCAGTTTGGGAGTAGGACAGCTTCTTCGTCGTTCCAATCAAACCAGGATGAATCACTTTGTAAGAAGCTTGATTTGGATACATAAAATGGTGGAGAATCACCAGGAAGTTGAATAAATCTCATAGGAGTTGGGATGAAGAAGTTATCTCACTTTCTAATCAGGTGATTCCAGTTTCCCAGTTTGGGAATAGGACAGCTTCTTCGTCGTTCCAATCAAACCAGGATGAATCACTTTGTAAGAAGCTTGATTTGGATACATAAAATGGTGGAGAATCACCAGGAAGTTGAATAAATCTCATAGGAGTTGGAATGAAGAAGTTATCCCACTTTCTAATCAGGTGATTCCAGTTTCCCAGTTTGGGAATAGGACAGCTTCTTCGTCGTTCCAATCAAACCAGGATGAATCACTTTGTAAGAAGCTTGATTTGGATACATAAAGTGTTGGAGAATCACCAGGAAGTTGAATAAATCTCATAGGAGTTGGGATGAAGAAGTTATCCCACTTTCTAATCAGGTGATTCCAGTTTCCCAGTTTGGGAATAGGACAGCTTCTTCGTCGTTCCAATCAAACCAGGATGAATCACTTTGTAAGAAGCTTGATTTGGATACATAAAGGGTTGGAGAAACACCAGGAAGTTGAATAAATCTCATAGGAGTTGGGATGAAGAAGTTATCCCACTTTCAAATCAGGTGATTCCAGTTTCCCAGTTTGGGAATAGGACAGCTTCTTCGTCGTTCCAATCAAACCAGGATGAATCACTTTGTAAGAAGCTTGATTTGGATACATAAAGTGTTGGAGAATAACCAGGAAGTTGAATAAATCTCATAGGAGTTGGGATGAAGAAGTTATCCCACTTTCTAATCAGGTGATTCCAGTTTCCCAGTTTGGGAATAGGACAGCTTCTTCGTCGTTCCAATCAAACCAGGATGAATCACTTTGTAAGAAGCTTGATTTGGATACATAAAGGGTTGGAGAAACACCAGGAAGTTGAATAAATCTCATAGGAGTTGGGATGAAGAAGTTATCCCACTTTCTAATCAGGTGATTCCAGTTTCCCAGTTTGGGAATAGGACAGCTTCTTCGTCGTTCCAATCAAACCAGGATGAATCACTTTGTAAGAAGCTTGATTTGGATACATAAAGGGTGGAGAAACACCAGGAAGTTGAATAAATCTCATAGGAGTTGGGATGAAGAAGTTATCCCACTTTCAAATCAGGTGATTCCAGTTTCCCAGTTTGGGAATAGGACAGCTTCTTCGTCGTTCCAATCAAACCAGGATGAATCACTTTGTAAGAAGCTTGATTTGATACATAAAGTGTGGAGAAACACCAGGAAGTTGAATAAATCTCATAGGAGTTGGGATGAAGAAGTTATCCCACTTTCTAATCAGGTGATTCCAGTTTCCCAGTTTGGGAATAGGACAGCTTCTTCGTCGTTCCAATCAAACCAGGATGAATCACTTTGTAAGAAGCTTGATTTGGATACATAAAGTGTTGGAGAATCACCAGGAAGTTGAATAAATCTCATAGGAGTTGGAATGAAGAAGTTATCCCACTTTCTAATCAGGTGATTCCAGTTTCCCAGTTTGGGAATAGGACAGCTTCTTCGTCGTTCCAATCAAACCAGGATGAATCACTTTGTAAGAAGCTTGATTTGGATACATAAAGGGTTGGAGAAACACCAGGAAGTTGAATAAATCTCATAGGAGTTGGGATGAAGAAGTTATCCCACTTTCAAATCAGGTGATTCCAGTTTCCCAGTTTGGGAATAGGACAGCTTCTTCGTCGTTCCAATCAAACCAGGATGAATCACTTTGTAAGAAGCTTGATTTGGATACATAAAGGGTTGGAGAAACACCAGGAAGTTGAATAAATCTCATAGGAGTTGGGATGAAGAAGTTATCCCACTTTCAAATCAGGTGATTCCAGTTTCCCAGTTTGGGAATAGGACAGCTTCTTCGTCGTTCCAATCAAACCAGGATGAATCACTTTGTAAGAAGCTTGATTTGGATACATAAAGGTTGGAGAAACACCAGGAAGTTGAATAAATCTCATAGGAGTTGGGATGAAGAAGTTATCCCACTTTCTAATCAGGTGATTCCAGTTTCCCAGTTTGGGAATAGGACAGCTTCTTCGTCGTTCCAATCAAACCAGGATGAATCACTTTGTAAGAAGCTTGATTTGGATACATAAAATGGTGGAGAAACACCAGGAAGTTGAATAAATCTCATAGGAGTTGGGATGAAGAAGTTATCCCACTTTCAAATCAGGTGATTCCAGTTTCCCAGTTTGGGAATAGGACAGCTTCTTCGTCGTTCCAATCAAACCAGGATGAATCACTTTGTAAGAAGCTTGATTTGGATACATAAAGTGTTGGAGAATCACCAGGAAGTTGAATAAATCTCATAGGAGTTGGGATGAAGAAGTTATCCCACTTTCAAATCAGGTGATTCCAGTTTCCCAGTTTGGGAATAGGACAGCTTCTTCGTCGTTCCAATCAAACCAGGATGAATCACTTTGTAAGAAGCTTGATTTGGATACATAAAGTGTTGGAGAATCACCAGGAAGTTGAATAAATCTCATAGGAGTTGGGATGAAGAAGTTATCCCACTTTCAAATCAGGTGATTCCAGTTTCCCAGTTTGGGAATAGGACAGCTTCTTCGTCATTCCAATCAAACCAGGATGAATCACTTTGTAAGAAGCTTGATTTGGATACATAAAATGGTGGAGAATCACCAGGAAGTTGAATAAATCTCATAGGAGTTGGGATGAAGAAGTTATCTCACTTTCTAATCAGGTGATTCCAGTTTCCCAGTTTGGGAATAGGATAGCTTCTTCGTCGTTCCAATCAAACCAGGATGAATCACTTTGTAAGAAGCTTGATTTTGATACATAAAATGGTGGAGAATCACCAGGAAGTTGAATAAATCTCATAGGTGTTGACATGAAGACATTCAGAGTATAAACAAGAAGTAGAGATCAAGAGAAGCATGCTTGATGAGGAGTTAAGTGGCGCATCCGTACAAGGGTGTACGGATATCTCTCCCTTAACCTAGCTTGGATATCAAGGCAAGTACTGGTAAGGCATTGACATGAGATCGCGTGTAAGAGCATCCTAAGTCCCTGGAGTTGTTTAATATAAAGAAGGTGACCGTTGGAAGCTAAGGAACAAAGCAAGATCACATGTGAGGTTAAGGAAGAGAGAGATTGGCGAGAGGTCACTATCACCTCACCTGTCCGAGCTCAGCTTGTCCTATTTGTCTACATTGTTTATAGTTTCTTGTTTGTCTTAGTATAGCAACTTGTAGTCTATATTAAGGATGTAACCAGACACAAAATGAATCAAGGAAATGAGTTCCTCTTCTCTTTAGTCTTATGCGATTCTCTCTCTCTCTCTCTCTCTCGATTCTCTTCACCTTCTTCATAATTCTCATAATGACTTAAACAAATCTCATATTCTTTCATGGTATCAGAGCAACCTTACTCTTGAGACCTAAACCTTTTTCTTTCTTCCGCAAATTCTCTGAGTTCTAAATTCTATTTTTGGCAAAGTTCATCTTGTTCTTGATTCTTTGTTTCCAGAATTTGCCAAAAATAGCAAAAACCATCCGAAACCTTTTCTTTTCTTTTCTCTCTTGATGGATACCTCTGAGAACACAAAGATGGTGATGATACCAGTCACACTCAAGGGTCCTAACTACCTGACATGGGCAAGACTTGCCAAAACAGCTCTCGGAGGCAGAGGTCTTTGGGAAGTTGTTGAAGAAGGCCGCCCCACCAAGAAGACTGTCCTAGGAGAGGATGGCAAAGAGGTGGTGATTGCGGATGCTGGGGAGAAGAAGAAAGGTCAGGAGGACCTCATGGTGTTGTCTATCATCCAGAATAGCCTCGCTCCTTCTCTCCAAGAGGCTTATGCCTTTTGTGAGACCTCCAAAGAGTTGTGGGACACTCTTAAGAAGGTATATGCTAATAAATCCAACATAAGCAAGGTGTATGAAGTGAAAGGAGCCATCAACTCTCTCAGTCAAGAGGACACAGACTTTGATGCTCACTTTGGGAAGTTCCGGTCCCTATGGGCCGAGCTAGAGATGCTCAGGCCAGCCACTGTCGACCCAGATGTTCTCCATGAGAGGAGAGAGCAGGATAAGGTCTTTGCCTTACTACTTACCCTTAACCCAGGGTATGATGACCTAATCAGGCACATACTGAGGAACAAGGAGCTTCCCTCCCTTGATGAAGTGTGTGCGGAGATCCAAAAGGAGCACGGCTCAGTGGGTCTCTTTAAGAGAAAGGGAGAGATGGTGATGGCCAATCAAGCTGAAGGAGCCGAGAACAAACCTGCCGGAGTAGCCAACAAAGGATACTATAAGCCTGAGGATAGGAAGGTGTGGGTGTGTGACCACTGCAAGAAGAAGGGTCATGGGAAGGACAAGTGCTGGATCCTTCACCCACATCTCAAACCGGCCAAATTCAGAACTGAAGGAAGGGCCAACTACTCGGGTGACATTGGAGAAACATCCAACCGCTCTCAAGCTGTTGAGGAGAAGAAGCAGGGCCATGATGATACCATCAAGAAGTCTGACATTGAGGCTCTCATCAAAGCTCTTAAGGAGTCCGGTAACACCCTTGGAACTTCTCTTAATGCTACTTATCACACGCCTAGAGGTCTCTTTACTTCTTATCAAGTAGCTCACCAAACTGAGAGAGTTAAGCCTTTAGTTATAGACTCAGGCGCCTCTCACCATATGATAAGTGATGTTAACTTGATTAGTAACATAGAACCTGTGATAGGCAATGTGATGATAGCTAATGGTGATAAAATTCCAATTAAGGGAGTAGGAACACTTAAGCTGTTTGATAAAGACTCTAAAGCTTTCTATATGCCTACTTTTGCCTCTAACCTTCTTTCTGTAAAAAGGGCTACTACTGATCTAAATTGTAATGTCATATTTAGTCCTAATGAAGTTGTGTTTCAGGATATTGAGACTCTTAAGTTGATTGGCAAAGGTGTGACAAAGGGAGATCTCTACCTTCTTGAAGACGCCAAGACTCCTTCTTATTTATCTTCAGCTTTTAGTTCAATTCCTGTCTTAGATCATGATGTATTGTGGCATGCTAGGCTAGGCCATCCTCATTCCCGTGCACTGAACTTGTTGTTACCTGATATTTCTTTTAAAAATGATGGCTGTGAAGCTTGTATCCTTGGTAAACATTGCAAGACCGTTTTCCCTAAGTCATCTACAATCTATGAAAATTGCTTTGATCTTATACACTCTGATGTTTGGACTGCACCATGCATATCTAGGGAGAATCATAAGTATTTTGTCACATTTATAGATCAGAAATCAAAATATACTTGGCTGACTATGATTCCAACTAAAGATAGAGTGCTAGATGCTTTCATTAATTTCCAAACTTACATAACTAATCAATTCAATGTTAAGATCAAAGTGTTCAGGTCAGACAATGGGGGGGAATACACAAGTCATGGTTTCAAAAATTACCTAGCCAAGCATGGAATACTTCATCAAACGAGCTGTCCATATACACCCCAACAGAATGGAGTGGCTGAGAGGAAAAACCGGCACCTTATGGGCGTGGCCAGATCCATGATGTTTCAGACCAATGTTCCTAAGCGGTTCTGGAGTGATGCAGTCATGACAGCATGTTATCTGATCAACCGCACTCCAACCAGAATCCTTGGTGACCTCACACCATATGAGGTACTGAACAAAAGAAAACCCTCTATTGATCATTTACGTGTATTTGGTTGCTTGTGTTATGTCTTGCAGCCAGATGGACAGAGAAACAAGCTTGAGCCACGGAGCACCAAGGCAGTTTTTCTTGGCTATTCCACTACCCAAAAGGGGTATAAATGCTATGTTCCAGAGGCCAGGAAGGTCTTAGTCTCCAGAGATGTGAAGTTTGTGGAATCCAGAGGATACTTTGAGAAGAAAAGTTGGGATGAGCTCAAAGATCTCTCTCAACCTTCCTCGGACAGAGCAGACACACTAAGGCGGCTTATGCAGAACTTGGGAATCAGTTTGTTTCCATCTGCTGGCACTCAGGAGACTGGAGCTGTTCCGGAGACAGTGAGAGCTCCACAAGATTCTACCACAACCCCACATCCTCATCCTGATCCTGAATGGGGGAACAACAATGATCATGAAGCTGAGAGCAATGATCCTAATGTTCATGATCCGGATGAGCAGATGCAGCAAGAGGCTGACCAAACCACTGATGTGAACTCTGGAGGAGTCGAATCAAGTGGACAAGAAGATGTACAAGAGGTGCAGCAGCTTAGGAGAAGCACAAGACAGAGGAAACCGGTTTCAAACTGGAACAACACTAGAGTATACTTCAACGCAGAGGCAATAGCTCATCCACCCAGTGCCGTGTGCTCCCTTGCTTACTATCCAGAAGAACATCAAGCCTTTGTGGGTTCATTGGATCAGGAATGGATACCAAGAACATATGCAGAAGCTATGGATAATGATGAATGGAGGGAATCAGTGAATGATGAAATGGGAGCTATGGAAAGAAACAACACCTGGTATGAGACAGAGCTTCCAAGAGGGAAGAAAGCCGTGACCAGTAGACTCATACACACCATCAAGTATCTTGCAAATGGGAAACCAGAAAGAAAGAAGACCAGGCTGGTGGCAAGGGGATACACACAAGTGTATGGAGAAGACTATCTAGACACCTTTGCACCAGTGGCCAAGCTTCATACAATCCGGATAGTCCTCTCACTAGCAGTGAACCTAGAGTGGGATCTTTGGCAAATGGATGTGAAGAACGCTTTCTTGCAAGGTGAACTAGAAGATGAAGTATACATGAGGCCACCTCCCGGAATGGAAGAGATGGTGAAACCAGGGAATGTTCTTAGACTCAGAAAGGCTATCTATGGCTTAAAGCAATCACCAAGAGCCTGGTACCACAAGCTAAGTACTACACTGAATGGAAGAGGCTTTGTGAAGTCTCAAGCTGATCATACACTCTTTACTCTCACAAGCAAGCAAGGGATTGTGGTAATCCTAGTCTATGTGGATGATATTATCATCACTGGTAGTAACAAGGAGGGAATCAACTCAACCAAGACATTCCTCAAGACTGCATTTGACATCAAGGATCTAGGAGAGCTGAAGTACTTCCTCGGCATTGAGATGTGCAGAACAAAGGAAGGATTGTTTCTGTCCCAAAGAAAGTATACTTTGGACATTATAAAGGAGGCAGGAGACCTTGGAGGAAGAGTGGCCAAGACACCACTAGAAGAAGGCTACAAGGTTATGCGTGAGGGGGAGTTTGATGCAACTCCCTTTGAGGATGTCAAGAGGTATAGAAGAATGGTTGGGAAGCTTATCTATCTTACTATCACAAGGCCGGATGTGTGTTTTGCTGTGAACCAAGTGAGCCAACATATGCAAGCTCCTAAGGTACATCATTGGAACATGGTGGAAAGGATCTTGAGATACTTAAGAGAGGCGCCAGGTCAAGGAGTGTGGATGGCGTGCAACAAGAGTACTGAAGTTGTTGGGTATTGTGATGCTGATTGGGCTGGAGATCGAGTTGATAGGAGATCAACCACAGGCTATTGCACCTTTATTGGAGGAAACCTAGTCACATGGAAGAGCAAGAAGCAGAAGGTGGTCTCTTGCTCAAGTGCTGAGGCAGAGTACCGATCTATGAGGAAGCTTACTAGTGAACTCATATGGATCAAGGGACTGCTAAAGGACTTGGGCATAGAGATCTCCACGCCAATGACTATGCATTGTGACAATCAGGCAGCAATACACATTGCATCAAACTCTGTGTTCCATGAGAGGACTAAGCATATAGAAGTGGACTGTCACAAGGTGAGACAAGCAGTGGAGCAGCAAGTGATTCTTCCATGCTACACAAGAAGTGAAGATCAACTAGCTGACATATTCACCAAGGCAGCCAGCAACAAAGTTTGTGAGTCCATCCTTCCTAGGCTTGGACTCATAAACATTCCATGTCAATGATCCCCTCACCATGGAGTGTTCTACTCTTTTTCCTTTGCTTGGTTTTTATCCCAAGTGGTTTTTCCAAGTAAAGGTTTTAATGAGGGAATACTTCATGCCTTTCCAAGCTTGACACTCACCACTGTCAAGCTTGAGGGGGAGTGTTGACATGAAGACATTCAGAGTATAAACAAGAAGTAGAGATCAAGAGAAGCATGCTTGATGAGGAGTTAAGTGGCGCATCCGTACAAGGGTGTACGGATATCTCTCCCTTAACCTAGCTTGGATATCAAGGCAAGTACTGGTAAGGCATTGACATGAGATCGCGTGTAAGAGCATCCTAAGTCCCTGGAGTTGTTTAATATAAAGAAGGTGACCGTTGGAAGCTAAGGAACAAAGCAAGATCACATGTGAGGTTAAGGAAGAGAGAGATTGGCGAGAGGTCACTATCACCTCACCTGTCCGAGCTCAGCTTGTCCTATTTGTCTACATTGTTTATAGTTTCTTGTTTGTCTTAGTATTGCAACTTGTAGTCTATATTAAGGATGTAACCAGACACAAAATGAATCAAGGGAAATGAGTTCCTCTTCTCTTTAGTCTTATGCGATTCTCTCTCTCTCTCCCTCTCTCGATTCTCTTCACCTTCTTCATAATTCTCATAATGACTTAAACAAATCTCATATTCTTTCAATAGGAGTTGGAATGAAGAAGTTATCCCACTTTCTAATCAGGTGATTCCAGTTTCCCAGTTTGGGAATAGGACAGCTTCTTCGTCGTTCCAATCAAACCAGGATGAATCACTTTGTAAGAAGCTTGATTTGGATACATAAAGTGTTGGATAATCACCAGGAAGTTGAATAAATCTCATAGGAGTTGGGATGAAGAAGTTATCCCACTTTCAAATCAGGTGATTCCAGTTTCCCAGTTTGGGAATAGGACAGCTTCTTCGTCGTTCCAATCAAACCAGGATGAATCACTTTGTAAGAAGCTTGATTTTGATACATAAAGGGTTGGAGAAACACCAGGAAGTTGAATAAATCTCATAGGAGTTGGGATGAAGAAGTTATCCCACTTTCAAATCAGGTGATTCCAGTTTCCCAGTTTGGGAATAGGACAGCTTCTTCGTCGTTCCAATCAAACCAGGATGAATCACTTTGTAAGAAGCTTGATTTGGATACATAAAGTGTTGGAGAAACACCAGGAAGTTGAATAAATCTCATAGGAGTTGGGATGAAGAAGTTATCCCACTTTCAAATCAGGTGATTCCAGTTTCCCAGTTTGGGAATAGGACAGCTTCTTCGTCGTTCCAATCAAACCAGGATGAATCACTTTGTAAGAAGCTTGATTTTGATACATAAAGTGGTGGAGAATCACCAGGAAGTTGAATAAATCTCATAGGAGTTGGGATGAAGAAGTTATCCCACTTTCTAATCAGGTGATTCCAGTTTCCCAGTTTGGGAATAGGACAGCTTCTTCGTCGTTCCAATCAAACCAGGATGAATCACTTTGTAAGAAGCTTGATTTGGATACATAAAGTGGTGGAGAAACACCAGGAAGTTGAATAAATCTCATAGGAGTTGGGATGAAGAAGTTATCCCACTTTCTAATCAGGTGATTCCAGTTTCCCAGTTTGGGAATAGGACAGCTTCTTCGTCGTTCCAATCAAACCAGGATGAATCACTTTGTAAGAAGCTTGATTTGGATACATAAAGGGTGGAGAAACACCAGGAAGTTGAATAAATCTCATAGGAGTTGGGATGAAGAAGTTATCCCACTTTCAAATCAGGTGATTCCAGTTTCCCAGTTTGGGAATAGGACAGCTTCTTCGTCGTTCCAATCAAACCAGGATGAATCACTTTGTAAGAAGCTTGATTTGGATACATAAAGTGTTGGAGAATCACCAGGAAGTTGAATAAATCTCATAGGAGTTGGGATGAAGAAGTTATCCCACTTTCAAATCAGGTGATTCCAGTTTCCCAGTTTGGGAATAGGACAGCTTCTTCGTCGTTCCAATCAAACCAGGATGAATCACTTTGTAAGAAGCTTGATTTGGATACATAAAGTGTTGGAGAATCACCAGGAAGTTGAATAAATCTCATAGGAGTTGGGATGAAGAAGTTATCCCACTTTCAAATCAGGTGATTCCAGTTTCCCAGTTTGGGAATAGGACAGCTTCTTCGTCGTTCCAATCAAACCAGGATGAATCACTTTGTAAGAAGCTTGATTTGGATACATAAAGTGGTGGAGAATCACCAGGAAGTTGAATAAATCTCATAGGAGTTGGGATGAAGAAGTTATCCCACTTTCTAATCAGGTGATTCCAGTTTCCCAGTTTGGGAATAGGACAGCTTCTTCGTCGTTCCAATCAAACCAGGATGAATCACTTTGTAAGAAGCTTGATTTGGATACATAAAGTGGTGGAGAATCACCAGGAAGTTGAATAAATCTCATAGGAGTTGGAATGAAGAAGTTATCCCACTTTCTAATCAGGTGATTCCAGTTTCCCAGTTTGGGAATAGGACAGCTTCTTCGTCGTTCCAATCAAACCAGGATGAATCACTTTGTAAGAAGCTTGATTTGGATACATAAAGGGTTGGAGAAACACCAGGAAGTTGAATAAATCTCATAGGAGTTGGGATGAAGAAGTTATCCCACTTTCAAATCAGGTGATTCCAGTTTCCCAGTTTGGGAATAGGACAGCTTCTTCGTCGTTCCAATCAAACCAGGATGAATCACTTTGTAAGAAGCTTGATTTGGATACATAAAGTGTTGGAGAATCACCAGGAAGTTGAATAAATCTCATAGGAGTTGGGATGAAGAAGTTATCCCACTTTCAAATCAGGTGATTCCAGTTTCCCAGTTTGGGAATAGGACAGCTTCTTCGTCGTTCCAATCAAACCAGGATGAATCACTTTGTAAGAAGCTTGATTTGGATACATAAAGTGTTGGAGAATCACCAGGAAGTTGAATAAATCTCATAGGAGTTGGGATGAAGAAGTTATCCCACTTTCAAATCAGGTGATTCCAGTTTCCCAGTTTGGGAATAGGACAGCTTCTTCGTCGTTCCAATCAAACCAGGATGAATCACTTTGTAAGAAGCTTGATTTGGATACATAAAGTGGTGGAGAATCACCAGGAAGTTGAATAAATCTCATAGGAGTTGGGATGAAGAAGTTATCCCACTTTCTAATCAGGTGATTCCAGTTTCCCAGTTTGGGAATAGGACAGCTTCTTCGTCGTTCCAATCAAACCAGGATGAATCACTTTGTAAGAAGCTTGATTTGGATACATAAAGTGGTGGAGAATCACCAGGAAGTTGAATAAATCTCATAGGAGTTGGGATGAAGAAGTTATCCCACTTTCTAATCAGGTGATTCCAGTTTCCCAGTTTGGGAATAGGACAGCTTCTTCGTCGTTCCAATCAAACCAGGATGAATCACTTTGTAAGAAGCTTGATTTGGATACATAAAGGGTGGAGAAACACCAGGAAGTTGAATAAATCTCATAGGAGTTGGGATGAAGAAGTTATCCCACTTTCTAATCAGGTGATTCCAGTTTCCCAGTTTGGGAATAGGACAGCTTCTTCGTCGTTCCAATCAAACCAGGATGAATCACTTTGTAAGAAGCTTGATTTGGATACATAAAGGGTTGGAGAATCACCAGGAAGTTGAATAAATCTCATAGGAGTTGGGATGAAGAAGTTATCCCACTTTCAAATCAGGTGATTCCAGTTTCCCAGTTTGGGAATAGGACAGCTTCTTCGTCGTTCCAATCAAACCAGGATGAATCACTTTGTAAGAAGCTTGATTTGGATACATAAAGTGTGGAGAATCACCAGGAAGTTGAATAAATCTCATAGGAGTTGGGATGAAGAAGTTATCCCACTTTCTAATCAGGTGATTCCAGTTTCCCAGTTTGGGAATAGGACAGCTTCTTCGTCGTTCCAATCAAACCAGGATGAATCACTTTGTAAGAAGCTTGATTTGGATACATAAAGGGTTGGAGAAACACCAGGAAGTTGAATAAATCTCATAGGAGTTGGGATGAAGAAGTTATCCCACTTTCTAATCAGGTGATTCCAGTTTCCCAGTTTGGGAATAGGACAGCTTCTTCGTCGTTCCAATCAAACCAGGATGAATCACTTTGTAAGAAGCTTGATTTGGATACATAAAGGGTGGAGAAACACCAGGAAGTTGAATAAATCTCATAGGAGTTGCGATGAAGAAGTTATCCCACTTTCAAATCAGGTGATTCCAGTTTCCCAGTTTGGGAATAGGACAGCTTCTTCGTCATTCCAATCAAACCAGGATGAATCACTTTGTAAGAAGCTTGATTTGGATACATAAAGTGTTGGAGAAACACCAGGAAGTTGAATAAATCTCATAGGAGTTGGGATGAAGAAGTTATCCCACTTTTAATGAACTCCTAGGATGCTTCTTTGGATTGAATTGGATAGATCCTTGTATAAACGAATCAGAGACTCAAGTTTATCAAGGTGATGGATCGTTTGGTGACACAAAGAGTTGCGGAATGGCTCCTTGATACTCCTAGATGACTAGCTTGGATATTACACACCAAAATAGACACCCTTAGTTGTTGGATATGACACACCAACGAGATTCACTCAAGACTTGATGAGAAGTAAAGAGAGAACAAAGAAATCTGATAGATTTGTAGAAAAAGGATTGTGATTAAAAGAGAGAACGCAAACACACTTATATAGAGAAGTATGGAACAGGCTCCATATTCTCGAGATCATTAAAGGGAACAGGCTCCCTTGGAACTACAACAAAGACTAAAGACTTATTCAAATTCGAAAAGAGTTTTTAAAACATGAAATAAAAACCATAGTTTAAAAATAACCTAAGGTGGAACCGTGATACATCATCTAAGGTTTATGTAAGTAACTTGTGGCCTCATTAAAAACCTTCCTTTGGAAAACCCAATGGGACAAAACCAAAGGCTAGGAAAAGAGCACACACAAGCACTTGCTTAGATGATGATCAGTTTGAAACCATTGCTTGAATGGTGATAAGAGTGTCTTGATTGATCAAACGTCCATCAAGACCGTCTTCTTGCTTCCATGAGATCATAAGTAGACTTCCAACAGCTTCTTTGAGTCTTCTAGCTTTGGCGCGAGTGATGGGACCTGGTGGAATGACTAAGGCATCATCTTCTTCCCTTGATTGGTCTTTGAACTCTTTATCTCCATCCTTGTGCCGGTCCATGATCATATCATCCCCTCCCTCTTGAAAAGGATTTGTCCTCAAATCTGGCTCATCTGCAAAATAAGGAACCAAGTCAGTGATATTAAAACTATTGCTCACATCATACCTTCCTTGGAGATCCAGCTTGTAAGCATTGTTGCCGATTTTCTTTATGATCTCAAATGGTCCATCAATCCTTGGCATGAGCTTGGATTTCCTCTCATTAGGAAATCTTTCTTTCCTTAGGTGAATCCAGACTTGATCACCCACTTCAAAGACTCTTTCACGCCTCCCCTTGTTTGCTTGTTTGGCATATTGCTTAGTCTTCTCTTCTATGTTGCGCCTTGCTTGTTCATGAAGTTGTTGTACCTTCTCTGCCTTCTTCTTGCCATCAAGACTAACTCTTTCACACTCAGGTAAAGGTATTAGATCCAAAGGAGAGATGGGATTGAACCCATAAACAATTTCAAATGGAGAAAACTTAGTAGCAGAATGCACAGCATGATTATATGCAAATTCACAATGAGGCAAACAATCTTCCCATGATTTCAAGTTCTTCTTTATAATTGCACGCAAGAGTGTACCAAGAGTTCTATTAACTACTTCAGTCTGACCATCAGTTTGTGGGTGACAAGTAGTAGAAAATAATAGCTTAGTGCCTAGTTTAGACCAGAGAGTTTTCCAAAAGTAGCTTAGGAACTTAGTATCTCTATCAGATACAATAGTCTTAGGCATGCCATGTAAACGCACAATCTCCTTAAAGAACAAGTTAGCTACATGCAATGCATCATCAGTTTTATGACAAGCAATGAAGTGTGCCATCTTAGAAAATCTATCAACTACCACAAAGATTGAATCTTTACCAGTACGAGTTCTAGGCAATCCAACAATGAAGTCCATAGAGATATCATTCCAAGGATGATAAGGGATGGGTAAAGGCGTGTACAAACCATGGTTTTGGACTTTGGACTTAGCTTGTTTACAAGTTGCACACCTTTCACAGAGTCTTTCCACATCTCTTTTCATCCGCGGCCAGTAGAAGTGATCCTGCAAGGTCTTGAGAGTTTTTGCGACACCAAAATGTCCCATGAGGCTTCCTCCATGAGATTCCCTAACAAATAAATCTCTCAAAGAACAATTAGGCACACAAAGTCTATTATCATAGAAAAGAAATCCATCCTGCCTAAAGTAATGTCCAGCAGCAAATTTCTCACAAGACTTATAAGCATCTTTAAATTCAGGATCATTCTCATACATTACTTTAATCTGCTCAAATCCTAATAGCTTAACATCAAGAGTGTTCAAGAGAACATACCTTCTGGATAGTGCATCAGCAACTATGTTTTCCTTACCTTGTTTATACTTGATGACATAAGGAAATGTCTCAATGAACTCAACCCACCTTGCGTGTCTCTTGCTGAGTTTGTTTTGGCTTTTAAGGTACTTGAGAGACTCATGATCAGTGTGAATGACAAACTCCTTGGGCCATAGGTAATGCTGCCATGTCTGCAAAGCCCTCACCAAAGCGTAGAGTTCCTTGTCATAAGTAGCATAGTTGAGAGTCGCTCCTCCTAGTTTCTCACTGAAATATGCTATGGGTCTCTTCTCCTGCATAAGAACAGCACCAATTCCAATTCCTGAAGCATCACATTCAATTTCAAAAGTTTTATTGAAATCAGGAAGTATAAGAAGAGGGGCATTAGTAAGCTTCTCTTTTAGGCATTGAAAGGCAAGTTCTTGTGCTTCTCCCCATTTGAATCCAACTTCTTTCTTGATCACCTCAGTCAATGGAGCGGCTATGGTGCTAAAATCTTTTACAAACCGTCGGTAGAAGCCAGCTAATCCATGGAAGCTTCGCACTTCACTGATGGTTTTAGGAATCGGCCACTCTTGTATTGCTTTCACCTTCTCTTGATCTACCTTTACTCCATCTGCACTCACAACAAAGCCTAGAAAAACCAAGTGATCCGTTCCAAAAGTACACTTCTTAAGGTTAGCAAAAAGAGATTCCTTTCTAAGCACATCAAGAACAGCTCTAAGATGTCCTATATGATCATTAAAGCTCTTACTGTATACAAGGATGTCATCAAAGTATACCACAACAAATATGCCAATGAATGATCTAAGAACATGATTCATTAATCTCATGAATGTACTAGGTGCATTGGTTAATCCAAATGGCATGACTAACCACTCATAAAGACCATGTTTAGTTTTGAATGCAGTTTTCCATTCATCTCCTTCTTTCATCCTAATCTGATGGTATCCACTTTTCAAATCAATCTTAGAAAATATGCAGGAACCATGCAATTCATCAAGCATATCATCTAATCTAGGAATAGGATGGCGATACTTTACAGTGATGTTGTTGATGGCTCTACAATCAACACACATGCGCCAGCTTCCATCTTTCTTAGGCACAAGAAGCACTGGTACTGCACATGGGCTCATGCTCTCACGGATATGCCCCTTTGCCATCAACTCCTCAACTTGTTTTTGCAGTTCTTTAGTCTCCACGGGATTAGTCCTATAAGCTGGCCTATTTGGAAGTGTAGAACCAGGAACAAAATCAATCTGATGCTCAATCCCTCTAAGAGGTGGAAGACCAATTGGATTATCTTCAGGAAATACATCTTCAAATTCCTGTAAAAGACACTTAATTTCACTCGGATATACCGGTGTTGGGTCAGTAACATTCAAAAGAGACTCTTTAAAGATAAGTAAAAGAATAGATTGATGAGCATTGAGAGTTCTTTTGATTTCACCCGATTTGGCATAGAGACTATGCTGCTTCTTTGATTCAGGTTTGAGGTCTATTTCTTTCTTCTTTTGTAGCTGCAGTTGATCTTGATGAACTTCCTTTGGTGTTAGAGGAACCAGCACAGTCTTCTTTCCTTTGAACTCAAACGTGTGCTTGTTGGTGTAGCCATCATGTATCACTCGTCTATCTGATTGCCATGGCCGACCAAGAAGGATATGTCCAGCTTCCATAGGCAATACATCACAGAGAACCTCATCCTCATACCTTCCAATTGCAATGGGAACCGAAACCTGACTAGAAACCCTCATTTCTCCTTCTTCATTCAACCATTGAAGCCGGTAGGGCTTTGGATGTTTCTGTACTTGGAGGCCAAGCTTCTTTACCATAGTTTCACTAGCTACATTCACACAACTTCCTCCATCAATGATAAGACTACAGACCTTTCCTTGCACAAGGCACCGAGTGTAGAATAGATTCTCTCTCTGTTCTTGCTCTTCAGCTTTACTTTGCAAACTCAAAGTTCTTCTAGCCACCAATAACCTTCCTTTCACGGGTTCTTCTTCATATTCTTCTTCAATAAGCGCCTTACACTCAGACTCTGAAAGCTCATCCTCAGATTCATACTCTCCATTCTCAAGAAGAATCATGATTCTTTTATTGGTGCACTCATTTGCATAATGGCCTCTACCCTGACACTTAAAGCACTTAACATCTCTAGCTCTTGCACTTGAAACCTCGGCCTTTCCTTTATCCTTGCTGTAAAAGGAATTTGGCTTTGAGTCTTCTTTCAGTTGCGGTTTGCTTTCCTTTTGATAGCTAGACTTTTCTTCTTTAGTTCCCTGAAGTCTGGTGTTGTAACGAGAATGAGAATGGCCCTTCCTCTTAACTTGTTGCTCAACTAGTATAGCTTTGTGAAGCATCTCTTCTATCTCCACATAGTGCTGCATCTCAACATTATCTTGTATCTCTCGGTTGAGACCTCCTAAGAACCTAGCCATAGTAGCTTCTTTATCTTCAGAAACACGAGCTCTCAGCATCAACAGCTCCATGTCTTGATAGTATTCTTCAACAGATCGAGATCCTTGGGTGAGTCTTCTTAACTTCTGGTGCAAGTCGCGATGATAGTGATTTGGCACAAATCTTTTACGCATGAGAGCCTTCATCTCGTGCCATGTTTCAACGGGATACTCTTGGTTAAGTCTCCTGGTAGTCACAAGCTGGTCCCACCAACTCAGCGCATAGTCATGGAACTCAGTTGCTGCTATCTGAATCCTTTGGGCATTGGTGTAGTGCTTACAGTTAAACACCAACTCCATCTTCTTTTCCCATTCCAAGTAAGCATCCGGATCAACTTTGCCATGGAAAGGAGGTATCTTCAGCTTTAAACCAGCAAGATCATCTCTGTAAGTTCTCCTTTCATCATGATCTCTTCTATGTCTCCTTCTACTATCTCTAGAAGAGGAACTGCTGTGCGTGGCTCGGTTACGCTCATAGTAGTGGTCTGTTTCTTGTGATTCAGCATGCTCTCTCGGGGTTTCATCACGTCTTTCTCGTCTAGACTCATTGCTATGACCTTGGCCCGTAGCTTGCCTTATCTCTTGCCTTATTTCATCGCGAAGTTCCTTCATACTGCTCTTGATCATATCAGCAACGGTAGTGATCATCGTTTGGTTTAATTGCTCAGTCATCTGATCTCTCAATAACTTGTTCTGTCTCACGAGTTCTGCTTCATCTTCCGACTCTCTCACCATGGTACCTGATTCAGAAAACACTCAAACAAGTAAGATGTTCACAAGAATCAAATCAGAACAATTAGTCGACGCGGAAACAACTTTCAAAAGATTCAAAAGATAGAAAACTTGCAGATCACGGATTAGAGAATTCAAATCGACAAGACTAAGATTAGATCTATCAATTTTGGATTTATGCAGATCAGATTCAAGACAAATAAGAACAGATCTATCACAGAAACAACACAAATCAAGTTATTCAGCAAGTGATTCGACAGATCAAGCGATTCGATTACTTCCTTCACACGGATCGGATGAGTTTGATTCAAAATATGATAAGAACACTTAGATCTAATAGGATTCAACACAGACGATTAGCAATCAGGTGATATGCTACTCAGATGATACGAGAAACAACAACAGATCGCAGATCTATCAATGGTAATCAAAGAAGTTGAAAAGTTTATTTGAAACAGAAGAGAAATCGAAAACTTCCCAATCCAAAGCAGCTCTGATACCACTTAATGAACTCCTAGGATGCTTCTTTGGATTGAATTGGATAGATCCTTGTATAAACGAATCAGAGACTCAAGTTTATCAAGGTGATGGATCGTTTGGTGACACAAAGAGTTGCGGAATGGCTCCTTGATACTCCTAGATGACTAGCTTGGATATTACACACCAAAATAGACACCCTTAGTTGTTGGATATGACACACCAACGAGATTCACTCAAGACTTGATGAGAAGTAAAGAGAGAACAAAGAAATCTGATAGATTTGTAGAAAAAGGATTGTGATTAAAAGAGAGAACGCAAACACACTTATATAGAGAAGTATGGAACAGGCTCCATATTCTCGAGATCATTAAAGGGAACAGGCTCCCTTGGAACTACAACAAAGACTAAAGACTTATTCAAATTCGAAAAGAGTTTTTAAAACATGAAATAAAAACCATAGTTTAAAAATAACCTAAGGTGGAACCGTGATACATCATCTAAGGTTTATGTAAGTAACTTGTGGCCTCATTAAAAACCTTCCTTTGGAAAACCCAATGGGACAAAACCAAAGGCTAGGAAAAGAGCACACACAAGCACTTGCTTAGATGATGATCAGTTTGAAACCATTGCTTGAATGGTGATAAGAGTGTCTTGATTGATCAAACGTCCATCAAGACCGTCTTCTTGCTTCCATGAGATCATAAGTAGACTTCCAACAGCTTCTTTGAGTCTTCTAGCTTTGGCGCGAGTGATGGGACCTGGTGGAATGACTAAGGCATCATCTTCTTCCCTTGATTGGTCTTTGAACTCTTTATCTCCATCCTTGTGCCGGTCCATGATCATATCAACTTTCTAATCAGGTGATTCCAGTTTTCCAGTTTGGGAATAGGACAGCTTCTTCGTCGTTCCAATCAAACCAGGATGAATCACTTTGTAAGAAGCTTGATTTGGATACATAAAGTGTTGGAGAAACACCAGGAAGTTGAATAAATCTCATAGGAGTTGGGATGAAGAAGTTATCCCACTTTCAAATCAGGTGATTCCAGTTTCCCAGTTTGGGAATAGGACAGCTTCTTCGTCGTTCCAATCAAACCAGGATGAATCACTTTGTAAGAAGCTTGATTTGGATACATAAAGTGTTGGAGAATCACCAGGAAGTTGAATAAATCTCATAGGAGTTGGGATTAAGAAGTTATCCCACTTTCAAATCAGGTGATTCCAGTTTCCCAGTTTGGGAATAGGACAGCTTCTTCGTCGTTCCAATCAAACCAGGATGAATCACTTTGTAAGAAGCTTGATTTGGATACATAAAGTGTTGGGGAAAACACCAGGAAGTTGAATAAATCTCATAGGAGTTGGGATGAAGAAGTTATCCCACTTTCAAATCAGGTGATTCCAGTTTCCCAGTTTGGGAATAGGACAGCTTCTTCGTCGTTCCAATCAAACCAGGATGAATCACTTTGTAAGAAGCTTGATTTGGATACATAAAGTGGTGGAGAATCACCAGGAAGTTGAATAAATCTCATAGGAGTTGGGATGAAGAAGTTATCCCACTTTCTAATCAGGTGATTCCAGTTTCCCAGTTTGGGAATAGGACAGCTTCTTCGTCGTTCCAATCAAACCAGGATGAATCACTTTGTAAGAAGCTTGATTTGGATACATAAAGTGTTGGAGAATCACCAGGAAGTTGAATAAATCTCATAGGAGTTGGGATGAAGAAGTTATCCCACTTTCTAATCAGGTGATTCCAGTTTCCCAGTTTGGGAATAGGACAGCTTCTTCGTCGTTCCAATCAAACCAGGATGAATCACTTTGTAAGAAGCTTGATTTGGATACATAAAGGGTTGGAGAAACACCAGGAAGTTGAATAAATCTCATAGGAGTTGGGATGAAGAAGTTATCCCACTTTCAAATCAGGTGATTCCAGTTTCCCAGTTTGGGAATAGGACAGCTTCTTCGTCGTTCCAATCAAACCAGGATGAATCACTTTGTAAGAAGCTTGATTTGGATACATAAAGTGGTGGAGAATCACCAGGAAGTTGAATAAATCTCATAGGAGTTGGGATGAAGAAGTTATCCCACTTTCTAATCAGGTGATTCCAGTTTCCCAGTTTGGGAATAGGACAGCTTCTTCGTCGTTCCAATCAAACCAGGATGAATCACTTTGTAAGAAGCTTGATTTGGATACATAAAGTGG
Organism: Brassica napus; assembly: GCF_020379485.1. Classification (NCBI taxonomy): domain Eukaryota; kingdom Viridiplantae; phylum Streptophyta; class Magnoliopsida; order Brassicales; family Brassicaceae; genus Brassica; species Brassica napus. Next base: position 178,244 of record NW_026015030.1, read on the forward strand.
TGGAGAATCACCAGGAAGTTGAATAAATCTCATAGGAGTTGGGATGAAGAAGTTATCCAACTTTCTAATCAGGTGATTCCAGTTTCCCAGTTTGGGAATAGGACAGCTTCTTCGTCGTTCCAATCAAACCAGGATGAATCACTTTGTAAGAAGCTTGATTTGGATACATAAAATGGTGGAGAATCACCAGGAAGTTGAATAAATCTCATAGGAGTTGGGATGAAGAAGTTATCCCACTTTCTAATCAGGTGATTCCAGTTTCCCAGTTTGGGAATAGGACAGCTTCTTCGTCGTTCCAATCAAACCAGGATGAATCACTTTGTAAGAAGCTTGATTTGGATACATAAAGGGTTGGAGAATCACCAGGAAGTTGAATAAATCTCATAGGAGTTGGGATGAAGAAGTTATCCCACTTTCTAATCAGGTGATTCCAGTTTCCCAGTTTGGGAATAGGACAGCTTCTTCGTCGTTCCAATCAAACCAGGATGAATCACTTTGTAAGAAGCTTGATTTGGATACATAAAGGGTTGGAGAAACACCAGGAAGTTGAATAAATCTCATAGGAGTTGGGATGAAGAAGTTATCCCACTTTCTAATCAGGTGATTCCAGTTTCCCAGTTTGGGAATAGGACAGCTTCTTCGTCGTTCCAATCAAACCAGGATGAATCACTTTGTAAGAAGCTTGATTTGGATACATAAAGTGGTGGAGAATCACCAGGAAGTTGAATAAATCTCATAGGAGTTGGGATGAAGAAGTTATCCCACTTTCTAATCAGGTGATTCCAGTTTCCCAGTTTGGGAATAGGACAGCTTCTTCGTCGTTCCAATCAAACCAGGATGAATCACTTTGTAAGAAGCTTGATTTGGATACATAAAGTGTTGGAGAATCACCAGGAAGTTGAATAAATCTCATAGGAGTTGGGATGAAGAAGTTATCCCACTTTCAAATCAGGTGATTCCAGTTTCCCAGTTTGGGAATAGGACAGCTTCTTCGTCGTTCCAATCAAACCAGGATGAATCACTTTGTAAGAAGCTTGATTTGGATACATAAAGTGTTGGAGAATCACCAGGAAGTTGAATAAATCTCATAGGAGTTGGGATGAAGAAGTTATCCCACTTTCAAATCAGGTGATTCCAGTTTCCCAGTTTGGGAATAGGACAGCTTCTTCGTCGTTCCAATCAAACCAGGATGAATCACTTTGTAAGAAGCTTGATTTGGATACATAAAGTGTTGGGGAAACACCAGGAAGTTGAATAAATCTCATAGGAGTTGGGATGAAGAAGTTATCCCACTTTCTAATCAGGTGATTCCAGTTTCCCAGTTTGGGAATAGGACAGCTTCTTCGTCGTTCCAATCAAACCAGGATGAATCACTTTGTAAGAAGCTTGATTTGGATACATAAAGTGTTGGAGAAACACCAGGAAGTTGAATAAATCTCATAGGAGTTGGGATGAAGAAGTTATCCCACTTTCAAATCAGGTGATTCCAGTTTCCCAGTTTGGGAATAGGACAGCTTCTTCGTCGTTCCAATCAAACCAGGATGAATCACTTTGTAAGAAGCTTGATTTGGATACATAAAGTGTTGGAGAATCACCAGGAAGTTGAATAAATCTCATAGGAGTTGGGATGAAGAAGTTATCCCACTTTCAAATCAGGTGATTCCAGTTTCCCAGTTTGGGAATAGGACAGCTTCTTCGTCGTTCCAATCAAACCAGGATGAATCACTTTGTAAGAAGCTTGATTTGGATACATAAAGTGTTGGAGAAACACCAGGAAGTTGAATAAATCTCATAGGAGTTGGGATGAAGAAGTTATCCCACTTTCAAATCAGGTGATTCCAGTTTCCCAGTTTGGGAATAGGACAGCTTCTTCGTCGTTCCAATCAAACCAGGATGAATCACTTTGTAAGAAGCTTGATTTGGATACATAAAGTGTTGGAGAAACACCAGGAAGTTGAATAAATCTCATAGGAGTTGGGATGAAGAAGTTATCCCACTTTCAAATCAGGTGATTCCAGTTTCCCAGTTTGGGAATAGGACAGCTTCTTCGTCGTTCCAATCAAACCAGGATGAATCACTTTGTAAGAAGCTTGATTTGGATACATAAAGTGGTGGAGAATCACCAGGAAGTTGAATAAATCTCATAGGAGTTGGGATGAAGAAGTTATCCCACTTTCTAATCAGGTGATTCCAGTTTCCCAGTTTGGGAATAGGACAGCTTCTTCGTCGTTCCAATCAAACCAGGATGAATCACTTTGTAAGAAGCTTGATTTGGATACATAAAGTGGTGGAGAAACACCAGGAAGTTGAATAAATCTCATAGGAGTTGGGATGAAGAAGTTATCCCACTTTCTAATCAGGTGATTCCAGTTTCCCAGTTTGGGAATAGGACAGCTTCTTCGTCGTTCCAATCAAACCAGGATGAATCACTTTGTAAGAAGCTTGATTTGGATACATAAAGGGTGGAGAATCACCAGGAAGTTGAATAAATCTCATAGGAGTTGGGATGAAGAAGTTATCCCACTTTCAAATCAGGTGATTCCAGTTTCCCAGTTTGGGAATAGGACAGCTTCTTCGTCGTTCCAATCAAACCAGGATGAATCACTTTGTAAGAAGCTTGATTTGGATACATAAAGTGTTGGAGAATCACCAGGAAGTTGAATAAATCTCATAGGAGTTGGGATGAAGAAGTTATCCCACTTTCAAATCAGGTGATTCCAGTTTCCCAGTTTGGGAATAGGACAGCTTCTTCGTCGTTCCAATCAAACCAGGATGAATCACTTTGTAAGAAGCTTGATTTGGATACATAAAGTGTTGGAGAATCACCAGGAAGTTGAATAAATCTCATAGGAGTTGGGATGAAGAAGTTATCCCACTTTCAAATCAGGTGATTCCAGTTTCCCAGTTTGGGAATAGGACAGCTTCTTCGTCGTTCCAATCAAACCAGGATGAATCACTTTGTAAGAAGCTTGATTTGGATACATAAAGTGGTGGAGAATCACCAGGAAGTTGAATAAATCTCATAGGAGTTGGGATGAAGAAGTTATCCCACTTTCTAATCAGGTGATTCCAGTTTCCCAGTTTGGGAATAGGACAGCTTCTTCGTCGTTCCAATCAAACCAGGATGAATCACTTTGTAAGAAGCTTGATTTGGATACATAAAGTGGTGGAGAATCACCAGGAAGTTGAATAAATCTCATAGGAGTTGGAATGAAGAAGTTATCCCACTTTCTAATCAGGTGATTCCAGTTTCCCAGTTTGGGAATAGGACAGCTTCTTCGTCGTTCCAATCAAACCAGGATGAATCACTTTGTAAGAAGCTTGATTTGGATACATAAAGGGTTGGAGAAACACCAGGAAGTTGAATAAATCTCATAGGAGTTGGGATGAAGAAGTTATCCCACTTTCTAATCAGGTGATTCCAGTTTCCCAGTTTGGGAATAGGACAGCTTCTTCGTCGTTCCAATCAAACCAGGATGAATCACTTTGTAAGAAGCTTGATTTGGATACATAAAGGGTGGAGAAACACCAGGAAGTTGAATAAATCTCATAGGAGTTGGGATGAAGAAGTTATCCCACTTTCTAATCAGGTGATTCCAGTTTCCCAGTTTGGGAATAGGACAGCTTCTTCGTCGTTCCAATCAAACCAGGATGAGTCACTTTGTAAGAAGCTTGATTTGGATACATAAAATGGTGGAGAATCACCAGGAAGTTTAATAAATCTAATAGGAGTTGGGATGAAGAAGTTATCCCACTTTCTAATCAGGTGATTCCAGTTTCCCAGTTTGGGAATAGGACCGGTTCTTCGTCGTTCCAATCAATCCAGGATGAATCACTTTGTAAGAAGCTTGATTTTGATACATAAAGTAATGAGATCCTAGGACCCTTCTCTGGATGGTTTGGATAGATCCTTGCATAAACGAATCAAAGACTCAAGTTTATCAAGGCTGTGGATCGAATGGTGACACAAGAGGCTGCGGAAAGGCTCCTTGATACTCCTAGGCTTAGATCGGATATGACACACCTTTCTAAAGCCCTTGGGCGTTGGATATTACACACCAACAGACTGGATACTACTCACCAGACACTCTCTTAACTCGTGAAAGCAAGGGAGAAGAAAACACAAGGTTTAAACAAAAGATAACTTAGATTAGAATGAGGGTTTGTGATACACTTAAATAGAGAGATCCTTGTACATGCACAAGGTCTCGAAAACATAAGAAAACTTAAAGGAACAGGCTCCACACGGTTTCAAAGTAATAACACAACACTTAGACTAAAACATAATATAAGATAGATGATGAAGTCGGTCCAAGATGCCTTAGGCCGAGTTGCATCCAAGATACATCAACTAGGAATGTGTAAGTGAACTTGATACCTCATTAAAAACCTTGATTAGAAAACCCAGTGGGACAAAACTAATCAAGGGAAAAAGAGTATACCAAGCCACTTGCCTAGATGATGATCAGCTTGATGGTAAGATCACATGAATGGTGATGAGTGTGTCTTGGTGGCTCAAGCTTCTACCAAGACAGTCTTCTTGCTTCTTAGAGATCTTCAGTATGTTTCCAACGGCTTCCTTGAGTCTCCTTGTCATTGCACGAGTGATAGGACCTGTGGGAATGGCTAGACAGCTTCCTCTTCAGCTAGTGTATCTTAGTCTCTCCTTCTTCATCTTTATCAACTAGCTGGTCCATGATCATATCATCCCCTCCCACTTGAAAAGGATTTGTCCTCAAATCTGGCTCATCTGCAATAAAAGGGATCAAGTCAGTAACATTGAAGCTATTACTCACATCATACTTACCTTGCAAATCCAGTTTGTAGGCATTGTTGCTGATCTTCCTTATGACCTTAAAAGGTCCATCAATCCGCGGCATCAGCTTGGACTTCCTTTCATTGGGAAACCTCTCTTTCCTTAGGTGAATCCAAACCTGATCACCCACTTCAAAGACCATCTCACGCCGTCCTTTGTTAGCATGCTTAACATACTGTTTGGTTGTTGCCTCAATGTTGAGCCTAGCCTGCTCGTGGAGTTGTTTCACCATCTCTGCCTTCTTTTTGCCATCAACGCTGACCCTTTCACACTCAGGTAAAGGAATTAAATCTAAAGGAGAGTTGGGATTGAACCCATAAACTATCTCAAAAGGAGAAAACTTAGAAGTAGAATGCACAGCATGATTGTATGCAAATTCACAATGAGGCAAATAGTCTTCCCATGATTTCAAGTTTTTCTTTATGAATGCACGCAAGAGTGTTCCAAGAGTCCTATTAACTACTTCAGTTTGTCCATCAGTTTGTGGATGACAGGTAGTAGAAAACAAGAGTTTAGTACCTAGCTTAGACCAAAGAGTCTTCCAAAAATAACTAAGAAACTTAGTATCTCTATCAGAAACAATAGTCTTAGGCATGCCATGTATGCGCACAATCTCTTTAAAGAACAAGTTAGCAATATGCAATGCATCATCAGTTTTGTGACAAGCTATGAAATGTGCCATCTTTGAGAACCTATCCACAACCACAAAGATAGAATCCTTTCCAGTCCTAGTTCTAGGCAAGCCAACAATGAAATCCATAGATATGTCATTCCAAGGATGATAAGGTATAGGGAGAGGAGTATACAAACCGTGAGACTGAACCTTAGACTTGGCTTGTTTGCAAGTTGCACATCTCTCACATAGTTTCTCCACATCTCTTTTCATCCGAGGCCAAAAGAAATGATCCTGCAAAGTTTTAAGAGTCTTTGCAATACCAAAGTGACCCATGAGACTTCCTCCATGAGATTCCCTAACAAACAAGTCTCTCAAAGAACAGTTAGGCACACACAATCGATTATCATAGAAAAGAAAACCATCATGCCTAAAGTAGTGTCCCTCAGCAAATTTCTCACAAGAGTTGTAAGCTTCTTTAAAATCAGGATCATTCTCATACATTCCTTTAATCTGCTCAAATCCTAATAGCTTAGCATCAAGAGTGTTCAAGAGAACATACCTTCTGGATAGTGCATCAGCAACTATGTTTTCCTTACCTTGTTTATACTTGATGACATAAGGAAATGTCTCAATGAACTCAACCCACCTTGCGTGTCTCTTGCTGAGTTTGTGCTGTCCTTTGAGGTATTTGAGAGACTCATGATCTGTGTGTATGACGAACTCTTTAGGCCAGAGGTAGTGTTGCCAAGTCTGCAAGGCTCTCACCAAGGCATATAGTTCTTTATCATAAGTTGCATAGTTGAGGGTAGCTCCTCCAAGCTTCTCACTGAAGTATGCAATGGGTCTCTTCTCCTGCATCAATACAGCACCAATTCCAATTCCTGAAGCATCACATTCTATTTCAAAAGTTTTATTAAAATCAGGAAGTATAAGAAGAGGGGCATTAGTAAGCTTCTCTTTTAGGCATTGAAAGGCAAGTTCTTGTGCTTCTCCCCACTTGAATCCGACTTCTTTCTTGATTACTTCAGTCAAGGGAGATGCTATGGTGCTGAAGTCTTTCACAAAGCGCCTATAGAAACCAGCAAGTCCATGGAAGCTCCTTACTTCACTCACTGTCTTAGGAATTGGCCATTCTCGTATAGCTCTTACTTTCTCTGGATCAACTTTAACCCCATCTGCACCCACAATAAAGCCTAAAAAGACCAAGTGATCCGTTCCAAAAGTACACTTCTTAAGGTTAGCAAAAAGAGATTCCTTTCTAAGCACATCAAGAACAGCTCTAAGATGTTCTATATGATCATTAAAGCTCTTACTGTATACAAGGATGTCATCAAAGTATACCACAACAAATATGCCAATGAATGATCTAAGAACATGATTCATTAATCTCATGAATGTACTAGGTGCATTGGTTAATCCAAATGGCATGACTAACCACTCATATAGACCATGTTTAGTTTTGAATGCAGTTTTCCATTCATCTCCTTCTTTCATCCTAATCTGATGGTATCCACTTTTCAAATCAATCTTAGAAAATATGCAAGAACCATGCAATTCATCAAGCATATCATCTAATCTAGGAATAGGATGGCGATACTTTACAGTGATATTGTTGATGGCTCTGCAATCAACACACATGCGCCAGCTCCCATCTTTCTTGGGCACAAGTAGCACTGGAACAGCACAAGGACTCATGCTCTCTCGGATATGCCCTTTCTCCATCAGTTCCTCTACTTGCCTTTGTAGTTCTTTGGTCTCCACCGGATTGGTTCTGTATGCTGGCCTATTGGGAAGTGTAGAACCGGGCACAAAATCAATTTGGTGCTCAATCCCTCGCACTGGTGGTAGTCCATTGGGACTATCTTCTGGAAAAACATCTTGATATTCCTGTAAAAGATTGACAAGTTCACTCGGATACTCCGGTGCAATGTTAGTAGTAGTCAAGAGGGATTCCTTATAGATAAACAAAAGGATAGGAAGGTTAGAGCAGAGAGATCTTTTAACATCACCAGACTTGGCATAGAAGTTTAGTTGCTTTGTTGATTCAGCGGGAAGATCTATCTCTTTCTTCTTTTGTAGCTGAAGCTGATCAACCTGAACTTCCTTAGGAGTCATAGGCACAAGAACTGTTTTTCTCCCTTTAAACTCAAAGTGTGCTTGTTGGCATACCCATCATGTATCACACGTCTATCTGATTGCCACGGCCTTCCAAGGAGAATGTGTCCAGCTTCCATAGGCAACACATCACAAAGAATCTCATCTTCATATTTACCAATGGCTAAGGGAACCATAACCTGAGTAGATACTCTCATCTCGCCCTCTTCATTGAGCCATTGGAGCCTATATGGTTTAGGATGCTTCTGGACCTTCAAACCCAACTTTTTAACCATAGTCTCACTCGCAACGTTGACACAACTGCCTCCATCCACAATAAGACTACAGACCTTTCCTTGCACTAGACATCTAGTATAGAAGAGATTCTCTCTTTGCTCCATTTCTTCGGTCTTGCTTTGAAGACTCAAGGTTCTTCTAGCAACTAGCAACCTTCCAGCAACCGGGTTGGCAACATACTCCTCTTCTGAACTGTGATCTTCTTCGGCCTCTGTCTCATCATCAGCAGATTCATATTCTCCATTGGCATGAAGGATCATCACACGTTTGTTGGTACACTCATTAGCATAGTGCCCACGTCCTTGGCACTTAAAACACTTCACATCTCTTGCACGCGAGCTTGTAGCTTCCACTTTCCCCTTATCTTTGTTGTAGATGCTACTAGACTTGGCTTCTTCTTTTGGCTGTGGCTTGCTCTCCTTTTGATAGCTCGGTTTATCTTCCTTAGAGGTCTGGTATCTATTGGAACCATAGCTGCCACGCGCATGACTTCTTCTCTTAACTTGTTGCTCCACCAAGATAGCTTTGTGTAGCATCTCCTCTATTTCCAAGTAGTGTTGCATCTCCACTCTATCTTGTATCTCACGGTTGAGTCCACCAAGAAATCGTGCCATGGTAGCTTCACTGTCCTCAGATACACAAGCTCTTAGCATAAGCAACTCCATCTCTTGAAAGTATTCCTCTACAGACTTTGATCCTTGTGTGAGCAGTCTCAGCTTTTGATGAAGATCACGGTGATAATGGCTTGGTACAAACCTCTTGCGCATCACAGCTTTCATCTCTGCCCATGTTTCAATGGGAAATTCACCATTGCGCCTCTTGTTTGTAACCAACTGATCCCACCAGCTCAATGCATAGTCATTGAACTCGGTAGCAGCTACTTGAATCTTCTTAGTCTCTGAGTAATGCTGACAGTTGAAAACGAGTTCGATCTTCTTCTCCCACTCAAGATAGGCATCTGGATCAGCTTTACCATGGAAAGGAGGGATCTTAAGCTTTAACCCTGATAGCTCATTGCGTCTATGCCTCCGGCCCTCATGATCACGTCGAGATCTTCTACTGCTACGTCTTGAACCGGAGCTATGGCTACTTCTCTCATAGAAGTTATCAGTCTCTTCTGATCCAGCATGCTCACGCTGACCTTGTCTGTTTCTTCTTGGCTCATGTCTTGAACCAGATGCTTGTCCTTGCCCATCATGCGGTCTCTGATCATACTTCTCTTCCAGTAACTTCACCATCGCTTCCATCACTTGTTTGGTGATTGCTTCTTGCAGCAATCTATTCCTTCGCACAAAGGTTTCATCATCCTCCTCAGACCCCATTGCTTCCTGATACACGAAAAACTTGAACCAGTAAGTAGTTCAAAAGAAATCAGAACTCAAGATTCAAAGAAACAAAGTATTCAAACAAAGCGGCAAATGAAGATACTTGATCAACACGCGACGATTTGAATTCTATCTTTTCGAAATTGAAACAATAACAGATCAGATTCAACGGATGATGAAATGAGATAATCAAATCCTGATCTATGATCTAACAACAGATCGAGTCACACAATCACAAGAAACTTTCGGATCAAGTAAAACGATAACGTAATCGACAAGAATGTGAAAAGGTTTTTGTTCAAAACTTGATCGAAATTCTTAGATCTATCAATATGAGATACGAAACAATCAGATCTAGCAATCCTGATAATGAAACAAGCAGATCAAATGAGAATAAACACACAAGAACCGATTGATCAACAAAATATGAATCGACAAAGAGTAGATCTTAAGAAATCGCAAAAGAGAAATCGAAACTCCCCTTCCAGAGTGCTCTGATACCACTTAATGAGATCCTAGGACCCTTCTCTGGATGGTTTGGATAGATCCTTGCATAAACGAATCAAAGACTCAAGTTTATCAAGGCTGTGGATCGAATGGTGACACAAGAGGCTGCGGAAAGGCTCCTTGATACTCCTAGGCTTAGATCGGATATGACACACCTTTCTAAAGCCCTTGGGCGTTGGATATTACACACCAACAGACTGGATACTACACACCAGACACTCTCTTAACTCGTGAAAGCAAGGGAGAAGAAAACACAAGGTTTAAACAAAAGATAACTTAGATTAGAATGAGGGTTTGTGATACACTTAAATAGAGAGATCCTTGTACATGCACAAGGTCTCGAAAACATAAGAAAACTTAAAGGAACAGGCTCCACACGGTTTCAAAGTAATAACACAACACTTAGACTAAAACATAATATAAGATAGATGATGAAGTCGGTCCAAGATGCCTTAGGCCGAGTTGCATCCAAGATACATCAACTAGGAATGTGTAAGTGAACTTGATACCTCATTAAAAACCTTGATTAGAAAACCCAGTGGGACAAAACTAATCAAGGGAAAAAGAGTATACCAAGCCACTTGCCTAGATGATGATCAGCTTGATGGTAAGATCACATGAATGGTGATGAGTGTGTCTTGGTGGCTCAAGCTTCTACCAAGACAGTCTTCTTGCTTCTTAGAGATCTTCAGTATGTTTCCAACGGCTTCCTTGAGTCTCCTTGTCATTGCACGAGTGATAGGACCTGTGGGAATGGCTAAGACAGCTTCCTCTTCAGCTAGTGTATCTTTAGTCTCTCCTTCTTCATCTTTATCAACTAGCTGGTCCATGATCATATCATAAAGTGTTGGAGAAACACCAGGAAGTTCAATAAATCTCATAGGAGTTGGGATGAAGAAGTTATCCCACTTTCAAATCAGGTGATTCCAGTTTCCCAGTTTGGGAATAGGACAGCTTCTCCGTCGTTCCAATCAAACCAGGATGAATCACTTTGTAAGAAGCTTGATTTGGATACATAAAGTGTTGGAGAATCACCAGGAAGTTGAATAAATCTCATAGGAGTTGGGATGAAGAAGTTATCCCACTTTCAAATCAGGTGATTCCAGTTTCCCAGTTTGGGAATAGGACAGCTTCTTCGTCGTTCCAATCAAACCAGGATGAATCACTTTGTAAGAAGCTTGATTTGGATACATAAAGTGGTGGAGAATCACCAGGAAGTTGAATAAATCTCATAGGAGTTGGGATGAAGAAGTTATCCCACTTTCAAATCAGGTGATTCCAGTTTCCCAGTTTGGGAATAGGACAGCTTCTTCGTCGTTCCAATCAAACCAGGATGAATCACTTTGTAAGAAGCTTGATTTGGATACATAAAGTGTTGGAGAATCACCAGGAAGTTGAATAAATCTCATAGGAGTTGGGATGAAGAAGTTATCCCACTTTCAAATCAGGTGATTCCAGTTTCCCAGTTTGGGAATAGGACAGCTTCTTCGTCGTTCCAATCAAACCAGGATGAATCACTTTGTAAGAAGCTTGATTTGGATACATAAAGTGTTGGAGAATCACCAGGAAGTTGAATAAATCTCATAGGAGTTGGGATGAAGAAGTTATCCCACTTTCAAATCAGGTGATTCCAGTTTCCCAGTTTGGGAATAGGACAGCTTCTTCGTCGTTCCAATCAAACCAGGATGAATCACTTTGTAAGAAGCTTGATTTGGATACATAAAGTGTTGGAGAATCACCAGGAAGTTGAATAAATCTCATAGGAGTTGGGATGAAGAAGTTATCCCACTTTCAAATCAGGTGATTCCAGTTTCCCAGTTTGGGAATAGGACAGCTTCTTCGTCGTTCCAATCAAACCAGGATGAATCACTTTGTAAGAAGCTTGATTTGGATACATAAAGTGTTGGAGAATCACCAGGAAGTTGAATAAATCTCATAGGAGTTGGGATGAAGAAGTTATCCCACTTTCAAATCAGGTGATTCCAGTTTCCCAGTTTGGGAATAGGACAGCTTCTTCGTCGTTCCAATCAAACCAGGATGAATCACTTTGTAAGAAGCTTGATTTGGATACATAAAGTGGTGGAGAATCACCAGGAAGTTGAATAAATCTCATAGGAGTTGGGATGAAGAAGTTATCCCACTTTCTAATCAGGTGATTCCAGTTTCCCAGTTTGGGAATAGGACAGCTTCTTCGTCGTTCCAATCAAACCAGGATGAATCACTTTGTAAGAAGCTTGATTTGGATACATAAAATGGTGGAGAATCACCAGGAAGTTGAATAAATCTCATAGGAGTTGGGATGAAGAAGTTATCCCACTTTCTAATCAGGTGATTCCAGTTTCCCAGTTTGGGAATAGGACAGCTTCTTCGTCGTTCCAATCAAACCAGGATGAATCACTTTGTAAGAAGCTTGATTTGGATACATAAAGTGTTGGAGAAACACCAGGAAGTTGAATAAATCTCATAGGAGTTGGGATGAAGAAGTTATCCCACTTTCAAATCAGGTGATTCCAGTTTCCCAGTTTGGGAATAGGACAGCTTCTTCGTCGTTCCAATCAAACCAGGATGAATCACTTTGTAAGAAGCTTGATTTGGATACATAAAGTGTTGGAGAATCACCAGGAAGTTGAATAAATCTCATAGGAGTTGGGATGAAGAAGTTATCCCACTTTCAATCAGGTGATTCCAGTTTCCCAGTTTGGGAATAGGACAGCTTCTTCGTCGTTCCAATCAAACCAGGATGAATCACTTTGTAAGAAGCTTGATTTGGATACATAAAGTGTTGGAGAATCACCAGGAAGTTGAATAAATCTCATAGGAGTTGGGATGAAGAAGTTATCCCACTTTCAAATCAGGTGATTCCAGTTTCCCAGTTTGGGAATAGGACAGCTTCTTCGTCGTTCCAATCAAACCAGGATGAATCACTTTGTAAGAAGCTTGATTTGGATACATAAAGTGGTGGAGAATCACCAGGAAGTTGAATAAATCTCATAGGAGTTGGGATGAAGAAGTTATCCCACTTTCTAATCAGGTGATTCCAGTTTCCCAGTTTGGGAATAGGACAGCTTCTTCGTCGTTCCAATCAAACCAGGATGAATCACTTTGTAAGAAGCTTGATTTGGATACATAAAGGTGGAGAATCACCAGGAAGTTGAATAAATCTCATAGGAGTTGGGATGAAGAAGTTATCCCACTTTCTAATCAGGTGATTCCAGTTTCCCAGTTTGGGAATAGGACAGCTTCTTCGTCGTTCCAATCAAACCAGGATGAATCACTTTGTAAGAAGCTTGATTTGGATACATAAAGGGTTGGAGAATCACCAGGAAGTTGAATAAATCTCATAGGAGTTGGGATGAAGAAGTTATCCCACTTTCTAATCAGGTGATTCCAGTTTCCCAGTTTGGGAATAGGACAGCTTCTTCGTCGTTCCAATCAAACCAGGATGAATCACTTTGTAAGAAGCTTGATTTGGATACATAAAGGTTGGAGAACACCAGGAAGTTGAATAAATCTCATAGGAGTTGGGATGAAGAAGTTATCCCACTTTCTAATCAGGTGATTCCAGTTTCCCAGTTTGGGAATAGGACAGCTTCTTCGTCGTTCCAATCAAACCAGGATGAATCACTTTGTAAGAAGCTTGATTTGGATACATAAAGTGGTGGAGAATCACCAGGAAGTTGAATAAATCTCATAGGAGTTGGGATGAAGAAGTTATCCCACTTTCTAATCAGGTGATTCCAGTTTCCCAGTTTGGGAATAGGACAGCTTCTTCGTCGTTCCAATCAAACCAGGATGAATCACTTTGTAAGAAGCTTGATTTGGATACATAAAGTGTTGGAGAATCACCAGGAAGTTGAATAAATCTCATAGGAGTTGGGATGAAGAAGTTATCCCACTTTCAATCAGGTGATTCCAGTTTCCCAGTTTGGGAATAGGACAGCTTCTTCGTCGTTCCAATCAAACCAGGATGAATCACTTTGTAAGAAGCTTGATTTGGATACATAAAGTGTTGGAGAATCACCAGGAAGTTGAATAAATCTCATAGGAGTTGGGATGAAGAAGTTATCCCACTTTCAAATCAGGTGATTCCAGTTTCCCAGTTTGGGAATAGGACAGCTTCTTCGTCGTTCCAATCAAACCAGGATGAATCACTTTGTAAGAAGCTTGATTTGGATACATAAAGTGGTGGAGAATCACCAGGAAGTTGAATAAATCTCATAGGAGTTGGGATGAAGAAGTTATCCCACTTTCTAATCAGGTGATTCCAGTTTCCCAGTTTGGGAATAGGACAGCTTCTTCGTCGTTCCAATCAAACCAGGATGAATCACTTTGTAAGAAGCTTGATTTGGATACATAAAGTGTTGGAGAATCACCAGGAAGTTGAATAAATCTCATAGGAGTTGGGATGAAGAAGTTATCCCACTTTCAAATCAGGTGATTCCAGTTTCCCAGTTTGGGAATAGGACAGCTTCTTCGTCGTTCCAATCAAACCAGGATGAATCACTTTGTAAGAAGCTTGATTTGGATACATAAAGTGTTGGAGAATCACCAGGAAGTTGAATAAATCTCATAGGAGTTGGGATGAAGAAGTTATCCCACTTTCTAATCAGGTGATTCCAGTTTCCCAGTTTGGGAATAGGACAGCTTCTTCGTCGTTCCAATCAAACCAGGATGAATCACTTTGTAAGAAGCTTGATTTGGATACATAAAATGGTGGAGAAACACCAGGAAGTTGAATAAATCTCATAGGAGTTGGGATGAAGAAGTTATCCCACTTTCTAATCAGGTGATTCCAGTTTCCCAGTTTGGGAATAGGACAGCTTCTTCGTCGTTCCAATCAAACCAGGATGAATCACTTTGTAAGAAGCTTGATTTGGATACATAAAGTGTTGGAGAATCACCAGGAAGTTGAATAAATCTCATAGGAGTTGGGATGAAGAAGTTATCCCACTTTCAAATCAGGTGATTCCAGTTTCCCAGTTTGGGAATAGGACAGCTTCTTCGTCGTTCCAATCAAACCAGGATGAATCACTTTGTAAGAAGCTTGATTTGGATACATAAAGTGGTGGAGAATCACCAGGAAGTTGAATAAATCTCATAGGAGTTGGGATGAAGAAGTTATCCCACTTTCTAATCAGGTGATTCCAGTTTCCCAGTTTGGGAATAGGACAGCTTCTTCGTCGTTCCAATCAAACCAGGATGAATCACTTTGTAAGAAGCTTGATTTGGATACATAAAGTGTGGAGAATCACCAGGAAGTTGAATAAATCTCATAGGAGTTGGGATGAAGAAGTTATCCCACTTTCTAATCAGGTGATTCCAGTTTCCCAGTTTGGGAATAGGACAGCTTCTTCGTCGTTCCAATCAAACCAGGATGAATCACTTTGTAAGAAGCTTGATTTGGATACATAAAGTGTTGGAGAATCACCAGGAAGTTGAATAAATCTCATAGGAGTTGGGATGAAGAAGTTATCCCACTTTCAAATCAGGTGATTCCAGTTTCCCAGTTTGGGAATAGGACAGCTTCTTCGTCGTTCCAATCAAACCAGGATGAATCACTTTGTAAGAAGCTTGATTTGGATACATAAAGTGTTGGAGAATCACCAGGAAGTTGAATAAATCTCATAGGAGTTGGGATGAAGAAGTTATCCCACTTTCAAATCAGGTGATTCCAGTTTCCCAGTTTGGGAATAGGACAGCTTCTTCGTCGTTCCAATCAAACCAGGATGAATCACTTTGTAAGAAGCTTGATTTGGATACATAAAGTGTTGGAGAATCACCAGGAAGTTGAATAAATCTCATAGGAGTTGGGATGAAGAAGTTATCCCACTTTCAAATCAGGTGATTCCAGTTTCCCAGCTTCTTCGTCGTTCCAATCAAACCAGGATGAATCACTTTGTAAGAAGCTTGATTTGGATACATAAAGTGGTGGAGAATCACCAGGAAGTTGAATAAATCTCATAGGAGTTGGGATGAAGAAGTTATCCCACTTTCTAATCAGGTGATTCCAGTTTCCCAGTTTGGGAATAGGACAGCTTCTTCGTCGTTCCAATCAAACCAGGATGAATCACTTTGTAAGAAGCTTGATTTGGATACATAAAGTGGTGGAGAATCACCAGGAAGTTGAATAAATCTCATAGGAGTTGGGATGAAGAAGTTATCCCACTTTCTAATCAGGTGATTCCAGTTTCCCAGTTTGGGAATAGGACAGCTTCTTCGTCGTTCCAATCAAACCAGGATGAATCACTTTGTAAGAAGCTTGATTTGGATACATAAAGTGTTGGAGAATCACCAGGAAGTTGAATAAATCTCATAGGAGTTGGGATGAAGAAGTTATCCCACTTTCTAATCAGGTGATTCCAGTTTCCCAGTTTGGGAATAGGACAGCTTCTTCGTCGTTCCAATCAAACCAGGATGAATCACTTTGTAAGAAGCTTGATTTGGATACATAAAGTGTTGGAGAAACACCAGGAAGTTGAATAAATCTCATAGGAGTTGGGATGAAGAAGTTATCCCACTTTCAAATCAGGTGATTCCAGTTTCCCAGTTTGGGAATAGGACAGCTTCTTCGTCGTTCCAATCAAACCAGGATGAATCACTTTGTAAGAAGCTTGATTTGGATACATAAAGTGTTGGAGAATCACCAGGAAGTTGAATAAATCTCATAGGAGTTGGGATGAAGAAGTTATCCCACTTTCTAATCAGGTGATTCCAGTTTCCCAGTTTGGGAATAGGACAGCTTCTTCGTCGTTCCAATCAAACCAGGATGAATCACTTTGTAAGAAGCTTGATTTGGATACATAAAGTGTGGAGAAACACCAGGAAGTTGAATAAATCTCATAGGAGTTGGGATGAAGAAGTTATCCCACTTTCTAATCAGGTGATTCCAGTTTCCCAGTTTGGGAATAGGACAGCTTCTTCGTCGTTCCAATCAAACCAGGATGAATCACTTTGTAAGAAGCTTGATTTGGATACATAAAGTGTTGGAGAATCACCAGGAAGTTGAATAAATCTCATAGGAGTTGGGATGAAGAAGTTATCCCACTTTCAAATCAGGTGATTCCAGTTTCCCAGTTTGGGAATAGGACAGCTTCTTCGTCGTTCCAATCAAACCAGGATGAATCACTTTGTAAGAAGCTTGATTTGGATACATAAAGTGGTGGAGAATCACCAGGAAGTTGAATAAATCTCATAGGAGTTGGGATGAAGAAGTTATCCCACTTTCTAATCAGGTGATTCCAGTTTCCCAGTTTGGGAATAGGACAGCTTCTTCGTCGTTCCAATCAAACCAGGATGAATCACTTTGTAAGAAGCTTGATTTGGATACATAAAGTGGTGGAGAATCACCAGGAAGTTGAATAAATCTCATAGGAGTTGGGATGAAGAAGTTATCCCACTTTCTAATCAGGTGATTCCAGTTTCCCAGTTTGGGAATAGGACAGCTTCTTCGTCGTTCCAATCAAACCAGGATGAATCACTTTGTAAGAAGCTTGATTTGGATACATAAAGTGGTTGGAGAATCACCAGGAAGTTGAATAAATCTCATAGGAGTTGGGATGAAGAAGTTATCCCACTTTCTAATCAGGTGATTCCAGTTTCCCAGTTTGGGAATAGGACAGCTTCTTCGTCGTTCCAATCAAACCAGGATGAATCACTTTGTAAGAAGCTTGATTTGGATACATAAAGTGGTGGAGAATCACCAGGAAGTTGAATAAATCTCATAGGAGTTGGGATGAAGAAGTTATCCCACTTTCTAATCAGGTGATTCCAGTTTCCCAGTTTGGGAATAGGACAGCTTCTTCGTCGTTCCAATCAAACCAGGATGAATCACTTTGTAAGAAGCTTGATTTGGATACATAAAGTGTTGGAGAATCACCAGGAAGTTGAATAAATCTCATAGGAGTTGGGATGAAGAAGTTATCCCACTTTCAATCAGGTGATTCCAGTTTCCCAGTTTGGGAATAGGACAGCTTCTTCGTCGTTCCAATCAAACCAGGATGAATCACTTTGTAAGAAGCTTGATTTGGATACATAAAGTGGTGGAGAATCACCAGGAAGTTGAATAAATCTCATAGGAGTTGGGATGAAGAAGTTATCCCACTTTCTAATCAGGTGATTCCAGTTTCCCAGTTTGGGAATAGGACAGCTTCTTCGTCGTTCCAATCAAACCAGGATGAATCACTTTGTAAGAAGCTTGATTTGGATACATAAAGTGGTGGAGAATCACCAGGAAGTTGAATAAATCTCATAGGAGTTGGGATGAAGAAGTTATCCCACTTTCTAATCAGGTGATTCCAGTTTCCCAGTTTGGGAATAGGACAGCTTCTTCGTCGTTCCAATCAAACCAGGATGAATCACTTTGTAAGAAGCTTGATTTGGATACATAAAGTGTTGGAGAATCACCAGGAAGTTGAATAAATCTCATAGGAGTTGGGATGAAGAAGTTATCCCACTTTCAAATCAGGTGATTCCAGTTTCCCAGTTTGGGAATAGGACAGCTTCTTCGTCGTTCCAATCAAACCAGGATGAATCACTTTGTAAGAAGCTTGATTTGGATACATAAAGTGTTGGAGAATCACCAGGAAGTTGAATAAATCTCATAGGAGTTGGGATGAAGAAGTTATCCCACTTTCAAATCAGGTGATTCCAGTTTCCCAGTTTGGGAATAGGACAGCTTCTTCGTCGTTCCAATCAAACCAGGATGAATCACTTTGTAAGAAGCTTGATTTGGATACATAAAGTGTTGGAGAATCACCAGGAAGTTGAATAAATCTCATAGGAGTTGGGATGAAGAAGTTATCCCACTTTCAAATCAGGTGATTCCAGTTTCCCAGTTTGGGAATAGGACAGCTTCTTCGTCGTTCCAATCAAACCAGGATGAATCACTTTGTAAGAAGCTTGATTTGGATACATAAAGTGGTGGAGAATCACCAGGAAGTTGAATAAATCTCATAGGAGTTGGGATGAAGAAGTTATCCCACTTTCTAATCAGGTGATTCCAGTTTCCCAGTTTGGGAATAGGACAGCTTCTTCGTCGTTCCAATCAAACCAGGATGAATCACTTTGTAAGAAGCTTGATTTGGATACATAAAGTGGTGGAGAATCACCAGGAAGTTGAATAAATCTCATAGGAGTTGGGATGAAGAAGTTATCCCACTTTCTAATCAGGTGATTCCAGTTTCCCAGTTTGGGAATAGGACAGCTTCTTCGTCGTTCCAATCAAACCAGGATGAATCACTTTGTAAGAAGCTTGATTTGGATACATAAAGTGTTGGAGAATCACCAGGAAGTTGAATAAATCTCATAGGAGTTGGGATGAAGAAGTTATCCCACTTTCTAATCAGGTGATTCCAGTTTCCCAGTTTGGGAATAGGACAGCTTCTTCGTCGTTCCAATCAAACCAGGATGAATCACTTTGTAAGAAGCTTGATTTGGATACATAAAGTGGTGGAGAAACACCAGGAAGTTGAATAAATCTCATAGGAGTTGGGATGAAGAAGTTATCCCACTTTCTAATCAGGTGATTCCAGTTTCCCAGTTTGGGAATAGGACAGCTTCTTCGTCGTTCCAATCAAACCAGGATGAATCACTTTGTAAGAAGCTTGATTTGGATACATAAAGTGGTGGAGAATCACCAGGAAGTTGAATAAATCTCATAGGAGTTGGGATGAAGAAGTTATCCCACTTTCTAATCAGGTGATTCCAGTTTCCCAGTTTGGGAATAGGACAGCTTCTTCGTCGTTCCAATCAAACCAGGATGAATCACTTTGTAAGAAGCTTGATTTGGATACATAAAGTGTTGGAGAAACACCAGGAAGTTGAATAAATCTCATAGGAGTTGGGATGAAGAAGTTATCCCACTTTCAAATCAGGTGATTCCAGTTTCCCAGTTTGGGAATAGGACAGCTTCTTCGTCGTTCCAATCAAACCAGGATGAATCACTTTGTAAGAAGCTTGATTTGGATACATAAAGTGTTGGAGAATCACCAGGAAGTTGAATAAATCTCATAGGAGTTGGGATGAAGAAGTTATCCCACTTTCAAATCAGGTGATTCCAGTTTCCCAGTTTGGGAATAGGACAGCTTCTTCGTCGTTCCAATCAAACCAGGATGAATCACTTTGTAAGAAGCTTGATTTGGATACATAAAGTGTTGGAGAATCACCAGGAAGTTGAATAAATCTCATAGGAGTTGGGATGAAGAAGTTATCCCACTTTCTAATCAGGTGATTCCAGTTTCCCAGTTTGGGAATAGGACAGCTTCTTCGTCGTTCCAATCAAACCAGGATGAATCACTTTGTAAGAAGCTTGATTTGGATACATAAAGTGTTGGAGAATCACCAGGAAGTTGAATAAATCTCATAGGAGTTGGGATGAAGAAGTTATCCCACTTTCAAATCAGGTGATTCCAGTTTCCCAGTTTGGGAATAGGACAGCTTCTTCGTCGTTCCAATCAAACCAGGATGAATCACTTTGTAAGAAGCTTGATTTGGATACATAAAGTGTTGGAGAATCACCAGGAAGTTGAATAAATCTCATAGGAGTTGGGATGAAGAAGTTATCCCACTTTCTAATCAGGTGATTCCAGTTTCCCAGTTTGGGAATAGGACAGCTTCTTCGTCGTTCCAATCAAACCAGGATGAATCACTTTGTAAGAAGCTTGATTTGGATACATAAAGTGGTGGAGAATCACCAGGAAGTTGAATAAATCTCATAGGAGTTGGGATGAAGAAGTTATCCCACTTTCTAATCAGGTGATTCCAGTTTCCCAGTTTGGGAATAGGACAGCTTCTTCGTCGTTCCAATCAAACCAGGATGAATCACTTTGTAAGAAGCTTGATTTGGATACATAAAGTGTTGGAGAATCACCAGGAAGTTGAATAAATCTCATAGGAGTTGGGATGAAGAAGTTATCCCACTTTCAAATCAGGTGATTCCAGTTTCCCAGTTTGGGAATAGGACAGCTTCTTCGTCGTTCCAATCAAACCAGGATGAATCACTTTGTAAGAAGCTTGATTTGGATACATAAAGTGTGGAGAATCACCAGGAAGTTGAATAAATCTCATAGGAGTTGGGATGAAGAAGTTATCCCACTTTCTAATCAGGTGATTCCAGTTTCCCAGTTTGGGAATAGGACAGCTTCTTCGTCGTTCCAATCAAACCAGGATGAATCACTTTGTAAGAAGCTTGATTTGGATACATAAAGTGGTGGAGAATCACCAGGAAGTTGAATAAATCTCATAGGAGTTGGGATGAAGAAGTTATCCCACTTTCTAATCAGGTGATTCCAGTTTCCCAGTTTGGGAATAGGACAGCTTCTTCGTCGTTCCAATCAAACCAGGATGAATCACTTTGTAAGAAGCTTGATTTGGATACATAAAGGTTGGAGAATCACCAGGAAGTTGAATAAATCTCATAGGAGTTGGGATGAAGAAGTTATCCCACTTTCAAATCAGGTGATTCCAGTTTCCCAGTTTGGGAATAGGACAGCTTCTTCGTCGTTCCAATCAAACCAGGATGAATCACTTTGTAAGAAGCTTGATTTGGATACATAAAGTGTTGGAGAATCACCAGGAAGTTGAATAAATCTCATAGGAGTTGGGATGAAGAAGTTATCCCACTTTCAAATCAGGTGATTCCAGTTTCCCAGTTTGGGAATAGGACAGCTTCTTCGTCGTTCCAATCAAACCAGGATGAATCACTTTGTAAGAAGCTTGATTTGGATACATAAAGTGTTGGAGAATCACCAGGAAGTTGAATAAATCTCATAGGAGTTGGGATGAAGAAGTTATCCCACTTTCAAATCAGGTGATTCCAGTTTCCCAGTTTGGGAATAGGACAGCTTCTTCGTCGTTCCAATCAAACCAGGATGAATCACTTTGTAAGAAGCTTGATTTGGATACATAAAGTGGTGGAGAATCACCAGGAAGTTGAATAAATCTCATAGGAGTTGGGATGAAGAAGTTATCCCACTTTCTAATCAGGTGATTCCAGTTTCCCAGTTTGGGAATAGGACAGCTTCTTCGTCGTTCCAATCAAACCAGGATGAATCACTTTGTAAGAAGCTTGATTTGGATACATAAAATGGTGGAGAATCACCAGGAAGTTGAATAAATCTCATAGGAGTTGGGATGAAGAAGTTATCCCACTTTCTAATCAGGTGATTCCAGTTTCCCAGTTTGGGAATAGGACAGCTTCTTCGTCGTTCCAATCAAACCAGGATGAATCACTTTGTAAGAAGCTTGATTTGGATACATAAAGTGTTGGAGAACACCAGGAAGTTGAATAAATCTCATAGGAGTTGGGATGAAGAAGTTATCCCACTTTCTAATCAGGTGATTCCAGTTTCCCAGTTTGGGAATAGGACAGCTTCTTCGTCGTTCCAATCAAACCAGGATGAATCACTTTGTAAGAAGCTTGATTTGGATACATAAAGTGTTGGAGAAACACCAGGAAGTTGAATAAATCTCATAGGAGTTGGGATGAAGAAGTTATCCCACTTTCAAATCAGGTGATTCCAGTTTCCCAGTTTGGGAATAGGACAGCTTCTTCGTCGTTCCAATCAAACCAGGATGAATCACTTTGTAAGAAGCTTGATTTGGATACATAAAATGGTGGAGAATCACCAGGAAGTTGAATAAATCTCATAGGAGTTGGGATGAAGAAGTTATCCCACTTTCTAATCAGGTGATTCCAGTTTCCCAGTTTGGGAATAGGACAGCTTCTTCGTCGTTCCAATCAAACCAGGATGAATCACTTTGTAAGAAGCTTGATTTGGATACATAAAGTGTTGGAGAAACACCAGGAAGTTGAATAAATCTCATAGGAGTTGGGATGAAGAAGTTATCCCACTTTCAATCAGGTGATTCCAGTTTCCCAGTTTGGGAATAGGACAGCTTCTTCGTCGTTCCAATCAAACCAGGATGAATCACTTTGTAAGAAGCTTGATTTGGATACATAAAGTGTTGGAGAATCACCAGGAAGTTGAATAAATCTCATAGGAGTTGGGATGAAGAAGTTATCCCACTTTCAAATCAGGTGATTCCAGTTTCCCAGTTTGGGAATAGGACAGCTTCTTCGTCGTTCCAATCAAACCAGGATGAATCACTTTGTAAGAAGCTTGATTTGGATACATAAAGTGTTGGAGAAACACCAGGAAGTTGAATAAATCTCATAGGAGTTGGGATGAAGAAGTTATCCCACTTTCTAATCAGGTGATTCCAGTTTCCCAGTTTGGGAATAGGACAGCTTCTTCGTCGTTCCAATCAAACCAGGATGAATCACTTTGTAAGAAGCTTGATTTGGATACATAAAGTGTTGGAGAAACACCAGGAAGTTGAATAAATCTCATAGGAGTTGGGATGAAGAAGTTATCCCACTTTCAAATCAGGTGATTCCAGTTTCCCAGTTTGGGAATAGGACAGCTTCTTCGTCGTTCCAATCAAACCAGGATGAATCACTTTGTAAGAAGCTTGATTTGGATACATAAAGTGTTGGAGAATCACCAGGAAGTTGAATAAATCTCATAGGAGTTGGGATGAAGAAGTTATCCCACTTTCAAATCAGGTGATTCCAGTTTCCCAGTTTGGGAATAGGACAGCTTCTTCGTCGTTCCAATCAAACCAGGATGAATCACTTTGTAAGAAGCTTGATTTGGATACATAAAGTGTTGGAGAAACACCAGGAAGTTGAATAAATCTCATAGGAGTTGGGATGAAGAAGTTATCCCACTTTCAAATCAGGTGATTCCAGTTTCCCAGTTTGGGAATAGGACAGCTTCTTCGTCGTTCCAATCAAACCAGGATGAATCACTTTGTAAGAAGCTTGATTTGATACATAAAGTGGTGGAGAATCACCAGGAAGTTGAATAAATCTCATAGGAGTTGGGATGAAGAAGTTATCCCACTTTCTAATCAGGTGATTCCAGTTTCCCAGTTTGGGAATAGGACAGCTTCTTCGTCGTTCCAATCAAACCAGGATGAATCACTTTGTAAGAAGCTTGATTTGGATACATAAAGTGTTGGAGAATCACCAGGAAGTTGAATAAATCTCATAGGAGTTGGAATGAAGTAGTTATCCCACTTTCTAATCAGGTGATTGTGGGAACCGAAATTCGCACTGTCGATTTCCGTTTAAATAAGGAAACTAAGAAAACCCTAGTTTCCCAGAGGACCCGGATATCTGTTAATTACCACACGTCAAGCAATCAGAACACGAGAATAACAACGATAAAAATAAGAAATCGAAAAGAGAGCAAAATAGATCTTATTCCGAATCTGCGTATGAGCGTTACAACAAGGTATAAGCCTGGGCTCGAGAGCTGTCGGCGAGATTCCTAGTTCTAGCAACCCTAAGACGGCTAAACCTAATTGAGTCGCAGCTCGAAATAACAAAAACGGAAAGTTGCCTAAATCGCTCTAAGTGCTAAGTTTGCTCTGAAAAAAGTTCTCCTTTGTGCTCCTCGCCTAGGACTCCTTATATACTAGCTCCAAGGTCGGTTTACGCTTTTACTCTTCTGCCCTTAAGCCGTCATAGCATAAAAACGAGATATTCCTTTTTCCCGATCTTCACAATTATCTTCAAAACTTCCGTATTTATCCGCGGAAACTTGACATTTATCCTTCTTCGCGGGCCAAGCGCGAACCATGCTGTGGTTCACGGGCTTTTGGTTAGGAAAAATCGTAGGATGGGCCTCGAGTCGTGTTTTAGGTCCCTTTGGGCCGTCTTCCGACTCGACACGTTTACTATGAGTTTTCCGCGGTTTCTAATCCGCGAAGTTTGATCGATGAATTAGAATAGCGGGAAACATAGACTGAGCTTGCTACGGTCTTCGGGAGATAGCATTCGAAGGTTTGACGAGAATGCAAGGACTGGTGTCGTATCGATGTTCGGAAAGGTTCAATCGCTACACAGCGACCGAACTTTGGCTCGAGCCCGGTCGCTATGTAGCGACCGAGCGAAACGAGTGCTCGGTCGCTACGTAGCGACCGAGCTTCGGCTTGAGCTCGGTCGCTACGTAGCGACCGAGCGGGACGATCGCTCGGTCGCTACGTAGCGACCGAGCGGGACGAGCTCGGTCGCTACGTAGCGAACGAGCGGGACGGACGTTCAGTCGCTGCGTAACGACCGTTTCGAGCTTTCGTCGGACGTCTCGATTCTTTCTTCCGCCAAGCTTTTTCGTAAGGAAGAATCTATTTCGAAAAGTACTCTTCGGAGAAACTCTTATTTTCTTCTTCGAACGTTTTGAATGTTTAAATTTGTCGTAACCGTTTTTGACCCCAACAGTTAGCCCCCCAGCCCGTTAGAGTTGTGACTCTAGCGGGCGGATAGATGACTTTGACAAGGTTAAGTGTATTGGACGAAATTTACAGCTAAAACTCCGCGGAAAAAAGTTGTCGAGGCGACATTCCGAACCCATACTTCTATAAGTAGTGAGCTCTTGTCATTCATTCTCTTCACACCTTTCCTCCTTCATTTTCTTCAAAACCTCTCTAGTTTCATAACTTTCCTTTCAACATGTCTTCCTCCCAAGGTGATAGGAAGGATTCCGACGTCGAGATGGGTGAGGCCACCTCTCTGGCTCCGGTTCCAACTTCTCCGGCGGAAGTGCCGGCTTGTGTTGCCGGTCATCTTTCTTTCCGAGAGAAACTAGTTCGTCGCCAAGCCGAGAAAGAATTGGCTCAGACTGGCTCCGAGTTCCCGTCTTCCTCCGCGCAGGTCGTTGCCCGTGTCACGGGACCGGCTTCGCGGCTCTTTCCCCGCAAGTCCTACCTGCGGGATCTTCCACGACTCCGATCCTCGTCGAGGACAAAGAGAAGGCCGCTGACTCTATGCCTCCGCCTCCAGCCAGAAAAGAAATCGTTCTGGCATTGCGTGCTCCTAGCGCTGTCCAGGCTACTCAGCCTAAGAGTCGGAAGAGGAAACTGGCCAAGAACGGTGACGGGGAGACTTCGCAGCGAGGTGGGTCGAGCCTAGCGTCGGGACTTCGCGGAAAGGTTTGTTTCTTTGTTTGAATTCTCGATCGTCTGTCGTGCATTCTTTTCATGGACTTAGTCTTAAGAATTTTTTTTTGTTCGCAGTTCATATCGTTGATCGATGGGATGATCAGCGAATGTGGTTCTGAGACCAGTCGTCTTCCGGGGAGTTGGTGGAGGAGTTCAGGGCAGATGGTCCGAAACCGAGGCTATGTTGACGGCTGTCGAGGACTCTCACTCTGCGAAAGTGTCGAAGCTCGAGGTTGCGATAGGAGAGCTTGAGAGGGACCTCGGGAAGACGGCGAGTTCCTTGCTTAAGGAAAAGAAAACCAGGAAGGCCAAATCCTCGGAGGTGCGTCGACTCCAGCGTCAGATCGAGAGTGACGCTGGACTAGCGCGCCGCGGGATCCAAGAGGCTACGGATGCCCTTCGGCGGAGTTTCAGGCTCGCTGGCGAAGATTTCTGCTTCCCTGGGTTCCCTTGAGCGTATCCGGTGCAGGGATTTCCTTTGGCGACGATCGAGGGCGGGATGGCCGTGGTTCGGTCGCTCCAAAGTGAGACTCCCCGACCTTGGAGGCCGAAGAGGCCCGACTGCTGCGGCCGCTTGAAGGCGATCGACTGGATCGCGTCACTTCGCGACGTGGCGATGTCAGGCCAGTCGCGGTCGCCCCGCGTGCCTCCCGCTCGCCGAGGGGCGCAGGCGGAGCCGGTCCGGGCGACAGGAGCGGGATCGATCTCCATCCTGGCCGACCTAAATCCGCTTGCTTCCTTCCGACGTGTCCAGGACCCAGAGGGGATCGATGGTCGGAGAGAACGGAAGCGACGTGCTCAGGCTCGGACGAGGCGGCGGGTGAAGAGGGAGCGTAAGTCTTGGTGACTTGGGTTAGATCTCTGCGAGAGATTTGTTTTTTTTTTTTTTGTCTTTTATTGCTTCGGCCTTGAACGGCTTGTTTGTATTTCGGGACTGGCCGTGTGTGCTTGAATCCCTGCCGCTCGCGGTTTATGTATGATAATCGGATAACGTTTTATGAATTTGTGAATAGTGGGGAGGAAGGTGATGAGTTGTCGTCTCATATCCTTCTTCGATTGTGAATGTTTTATTCGAGACCTGTTTCGAGAGTTCTTCCGCGAGATGTGAACTCTGCGGGGGCGCTGAAGGTATCGAACGTAAACATAGAGGCGTGGTTTAAGAATCTCTTATCTTTTGATATCATGCCTTTGAGATGTTAGAGACCAGTGCGCTGGGTTTAGGGCAAGACCTAGGTTTACTTTCGGTTTAAGGATTGTGCGGTGACTAACCGGCTATCGTTTTCCTGTCGCGATTTCTTCCTGATTCGTATCGATGTAAAGTCCGCGAAAAGTTCTCGGCTTATACGACTTGTTTGATACGAATCGAGCATCTCTCCCGGAGACGGAGTGCTAGACCAAATTTCGGATTTCTTTTATAGCGCTATTATCCTTGTGTCGGATGTAAGAGAGTCATCTCCATGAGATGGCTATGTCTGTTTAGGACGTTTGTGAGTTCGATGTGATCAGCATCGGACTTGGTGGCGTGTGCCGTTGTTTTGATTAATTTGCGCAAAATAAATGTTAATGTGTGCATATATGTGTCTTTTTGCGGAGATTTCGTTTGCTCGGAAGAAATCAATTTTGAGGCATCTTTTGCGACGTCTCGCGATGCTAAAGGTTCGATTCTCCCAAGCGGCCGACCAATTTCCGAAGACCTCGTTGCGATTTCGCGGGTGAGGATGTTTTGATAAGTCGAAAACACCAAAAGTGCGGTAAGAAGTTTTTCGATTTTTTGGGAGTATACGAGTATACGTACCCACTCCCCCCTTTTTAATAAGGGAGGACAGCTGAATTTGCCTTTCGGCAAACTGCCTACGTACTCCTTGCGGAGATCAAGCCGTCTCGTAGTTCAGTTTCATGCCGCGAGTGTTCTTACTCGGCGGTTGGTGTCGCGATGTCCGCCTTGACCGTGTCGATCGTGGCTGGGTCGACGCTATTTTCCGGATGTTCCGGTTGAGTTGTCGCGTGGGCTTCGGATTTATGTCGAGCTTCGACGTCCGATGCGTTTGCGTTGACAGACGATTTTACTTCGTCCTTGTGCGGGGTGCTTTTGGCCGAAGATCGATCTATCTTCGCGCGTTTGCCGTTTGCAGAAGCCGTGATTTGCCTTAACTTATGCTCCGCGAGGAAGCATAGTCGCGACTGTTTTTGGCATCCCCAGATGGCCGCGACTCCGCTCGGCGTTGGGAACTTGAGACCCAGGTGGTAAGTTGACGGAACTGCCTGCATGGCGTTGAGCCATGGGGTTCCCATGATCACGTTGTAGATAGCGGGATGGTCGACTACCGCGAATTCGACGATTTTCGTGATCTCCTTGGCCATGACTGGCAATTGGATTGACCCGAGAGTCATCGACACTTCGCCTGAAAAACCCGTGAGTGGTTTTGGCGTCGAAATTACCTCTCCGAGTTCGATACTCATCCGATTGAGAGTGTCGCGGAAGATTACGTTGACCGTGCTTCCCGTATCGACGAGTACCCTTCCGACTTCTAAATCTCGTATGACGAGATCTATGACGAGAGGGTCGCAGTGAGGTTGGTCGATACCGCCGGCTTCTTCCTCCGTGAAGGTGATCGAGCAATTTTGGCCGTCTCGAGGAGGAGACCATGTAGGCCATTTTGCGCTTGATTCTGCCTTCCGTTGGTAAGCCTTGATGGCTGACACGGTATCGCCGCAGTATTGAGATCCTCCGATGATCATATTGACTCTGCGACGATTGTTATCGTTCCCTTTGTCATCCGGCCTCCTACCGCGTTTATCCCCAGGTTGGTTTCGTTGAGGAGATTTTTCGGCGGGCGGATTTCTGTCCGTCTTTGGAGGCCGATCAGAATCGAGGATGAGATCCTTGACGCTAGTTACTTCCGAAAGCTCTCCAGCGAGCAGCTTCGCGGCCAGTCTTGCTCCTAAGACTTTGCAATTAGTCGTGGAGTGTCCTCGGGATTGGTGGAACTCGCAGAAGGTGTTCTCGTCATACCCTTGATTGCGAGTCCATGTGTTGCCCGTGGTCCGGCCTTGATCCGAACTGATCGCATAGTTATGCGCCCCTTGGAGATCTTCCCCCTCGTGATGGACGTACTTGTCGTTACGAGAGTTCTTCTTTTTCCCCTTCGGATCTGCGTCTTTCGAGGATGGTCTTGCCGGCTTATGTTTTTGCGATAAGACTTTAATTTCTTCCTCCACTATGATATAGTCCGTTGCTTTGTGGAGGGCGTCCTGGATCGTTCGCGGTTTGTCGAGAGTTATCCATTTTCTGAATTTCGACTTGTACCAGAGCGTCTTTCTCAGCGCGTCGATGGCCACTTTGTCGCTTATCCCGCTGACCCTGGACATTATCAATTTGAATCGACTGATAAACTCGCGGAGGGGTTCGTCTTCCCTCTGGGAGAGACTCCAGAGATCAACATCGGAGGTTTCCCTGTCTATGAATACAGAGTACTGTTTGAGGAATTCCGATGCGAGCTGTCGAAAACTCCCGATGGTGTTGCGACGAAGGCGTGCGAACCATTCGAGCGCTGCTCCTTCAAGATTTTCGACGAACAGGCGGCAATAGCCGGCATCCTTTTCGCCGTCCTTCAGTCTTGCTCTTCCCATCGCGATGTGGAAAGCCTGAAGGTGCGCTTTCGGATCGGCCGTACCATCGTACTTCGGTACTTTGATCTTTCCCGGATCGGACACCCTCATGTCCGAAATGCGACTGGTAAAGGGGGTCTTTCGAGCTCCTTCCAGCAGTCGATCGATCTCGGGGGCAGCACTAGTAGCATGATGGATTTGAGACTTTACGGCTCTCACTTCTGCCGCAGTCTTGGTGATGTAGTCGCGAAGATCGCGGATATCCGATGTCTCGTCAGAGGATTTCCGAGCCTGTCGGCGCTTACTGCGAGTGAGCTCGGTTTGCCTTTCGGCCAGCTCCTCTTGTTCGTTCCAATAGGCGACTTCTTCTTCTTCCGTCATTGGTTTTTCGAACGGGGAGCCTTCCCGAGCGGATCGGCTTCTGGTCCTTCTTGGATGTCTGTCGACATCCTCGTCGGTGTCGTTGGAGACATCGCTAGGATCCAGGTCAATGTGTTCGGCTTCGTTATCCTCCGAGTCCTTTGCAGGGAGCGGAAGACTTTCAGAGTTCCCCTTCTCGATGGGAGACTTCTCGCTGGGGTTTTGACCGGAAGGTCGTTCCCGCGCGACTCCTGCTCTATCGAGTGGGGTGGCGAAATCGAGCCTCTTCCCGCGGATTTTGGTGGTTCCGCGGGGACGGATAGCTTGGGTCCTTGCCGTTAAGGTTTCAACCTGTTTGGTCAAGGTATTCACGAGCTTATCCTGTTCTTCCGACCTTTTTTCATAGGTGGCGAACATCTTTTTAAACTCCTCGAGAGTCGCGGCGTTGGCTTGCGCGTTGGCCGCAGATACGTCCGCTACCGGAGTGTGGAGATCGGTGCCGCTGCCTCCGTTAAGGGGAGTTTGCACGTTATCCGCGTCGTTGGTTGACATGTCTGACTGTGTGTGGCTTTTGCGGGTTAGATTGATCCGTAAGTCCCCCTCCTTCTAGCGCCAAACTGTGGGAACCGAAATTCGCACTGTCGATTTCCGTTTAAATAAGGAAACTAAGAAAACCCTAGTTTCCCAGAGGACCCGGATATCTGTTAATTACCACACGTCAAGCAATCAGAACACGAGAATAACAACGATAAAAATAAGAAATCGAAAAGAGAGCAAAAGTAGATCTTATTCCGAATCTGCGTATGAGCGTTACAACAAGGTATAAGCCTGGGCTCGAGAGCTGTCGGCGAGATTCCTAGTTCTAGCAACCCTAAGACGGCTAAACCTAATTGAGTCGCAGCTCGAAATAACAAAAACGGAAGTTGCCTAAATCGCTCTAAGTGCTAAGTTTGCTCTGAAAAAGTTCTCCTTTGTGCTCCTCGCCTAGGACTCCTTATATACTAGCTCCAAGGTCGGTTTACGCTTTTACTCTTCTGCCCTTAAGCCGTCATAGCATAAAAATGGAGATATTCCATTTTTCCCGATCTTCACAATTATCTTCAAAACTTCCGTATTTATCCGCGGAAACTTGACATTTATCCTTCTCGCGGCCAAGCGCGAACCATGCTGTGGTTCACGGGCTTTTGTTAGGAAAAATCGTAGGATGGGCCTCGAGTCGTGTTTTAGGTCCCTTTGGGCCGTCTTCCGACTCGACACGTTTACTACGAGTTTTCCGCGGTTTCTAATCCGCGAAGTTTGATCGATGAATTAGAATAGCGGGAAACATAGACTGAGCTTGCTACGGTCTTCGGGAGATAGCATTCGAAGGTTTGACGAGAATGCAAGGACTGGTGTCGTATCGATGTTCGGAAAGGTTCAATCGCTACACAGCGACCGAACTTTGGCTGAGCCCGGTCGCTATGTAGCGACCGAGCGAAACGAGTGCTCGGTCGCTACGTAGCGACCGAGCTTCGGCTTGAGCTCGGTCGCTACGTAGCGACCGAGCGGGACGATCGCTCGGTCGCTACGTAGCGACCGAGCTTTGGCTCGAGCTCGGTCGCTACGTAGCGACCGAGCGGGACGATCGCTCGGTCGCTACGTAGCGACCGAGCGGGACGATCGCTCGGTCGCTACGTAGCGACCGAGCTTTGGCTCGAGCTCGGTCGCTACGTAGCGACCGAGCGGGACGATCGCTCGGTTGCTACGTAGCGACCGAGCTTGGCTGAGCTCGGTCGCTACGTAGCGACCGAGCGGGACGATCGCTCGGTCGCTACGTAGCGACCGAGCTTTGGCTCGAGCTCGGTCGCTACGTAGCGACCGAGCGGGACGATCGCTCGGTCGCTACGTAGCGACCGAGCTTTGGCTCGAGCTCGGTCGCTACGTAGCGACGAGCGGGACGAGCGCTCGGTCGCTACGTAGCGACCGAGCGGGACGACGTTCAGTCGCTGCGTAACGACCTGTTTCGAGCTTTCGTCGGACGTCTCGATTCTTTCTTCCGCCAAGCTTTTCGTAAGGAAGAATCTATTCGAAAGTACTCTTCGGAGAAACTCTTATTTTCTTCTCGAACGTTTGAATGTTTAAATTTGTCGTAACCGTTTTTGACCCCAACAGTGATTCCAGTTTCCCAGTTTGGGAATAGGACAGCTTCTTCGTTGTTCCAATCAAACCAGGATGAATCACTTTGTAAGAAGCTTGATTTGGATACATAAAGGGTTGGAAAAACACCAGGAAGTTGAATAAATCTCATAGGAGTTGGGATGAAGAAGTTATCCCACTTTCAAATCAGGTGATTCCAGTTTCCCAGTTTGGGAATAGGACAGCTTCTTCGTCGTTCCAATCAAACCAGGATGAATCACTTTGTAAGAAGCTTGATTTGATACATAAAATGGTGGAGAAACAACAGGAAGTTGAATAAATCTCATAGGAGTTGGGATGAAGAAGTTATCCCACTTTCTAATCAGGTGATTCCAGTTTCCCAGTTTGGGAATAGGACAGCTTCTTCGTCGTTCCAATCAAACCAGGATGAATCACTTTGTAAGAAGCTTGATTTGGATACATAAAGTGTTGGAGAAACACCAGGAAGTTGAATAAATCTCATAGGAGTTGGGATGAAGAAGTTATCCCACTTTCAAATCAGGTGATTCCAGTTTCCCAGTTTGGGAATAAGACAGCTTCTTCGTCGTTCCAATCAAACCAGGATGAATCACTTTGTAAGAAGCTTGATTTGGATACATAAAGTGTTGGAGAAACACCAGGAAGTTGAATAAATCTCATAGGAGTTGGGATGAAGAAGTTATCCCACTTTCTAATCAGGTGATTCCAGTTTCCCAGTTTGGGAATAGGACAGGTTCTTCGTCGTTCCAATCAAACCAGGATGAATCACTTTGTAAGAAGCTTGATTTGGATACATAAAATGGTGGAGAATCACCAGGAAGTTGAATAAATCTCATAGGAGTTGGGATGAAGAAGTTATCCCACTTTCTAATCAGGTGATTCCAGTTTCCCAGTTTGGGAATAGGCAGCTTCTTCGTCGTTCCAATCAAACCAGGATGAATCACTTTGTAAGAAGCTTGATTTGGATACATAAAGTGTTGGAGAATCACCAGGAAGTTGAATAAATCTCATAGGAGTTGGGATGAAGTAGTTATCCCACTTTCTAATCAGGTGATTCCAGTTTCCCAGTTTGGGAATAGGACAGCTTCTTCGTCGTTCCAATCAAACCAGGATGAATCACTTTGTAAGAAGCTTGATTTGGATACATAAAGGGTTGGAGAAACACCAGGAAGTTGAATAAATCTCATAGGAGTTGGGATGAAGAAGTTATCCCACTTTCAAATCAGGTGATTCCAGTTTCCCAGTTTGGGAATAGGACAGCTTCTTCGTCGTTCCAATCAAACCAGGATGAATCACTTTGTAAGAAGCTTGATTTGATACATAAATGGTGGAGAAACACCAGGAAGTTGAATAAATCTCATAGGAGTTGGGATGAAGAAGTTATCCCACTTTCTAATCAGGTGATTCCAGTTTCCCAGTTTGGGAATAGGACAGCTTCTCCGTCGTTCCAATCAAACCAGGATGAATCACTTTGTAAGAAGCTTGATTTGGATACATAAAGTGTTGGAGAATCACCAGGAAGTTGAATAAATCTCATAGGAGTTTGGATGAAGAAGTTATCCCACTTTCTAATCAGGTGATTCCAGTTTCCCAGTTTGGGAATAGGACAGGTTCTTCGTCGTTCCAATCAAACCAGGATGAATCACTTTGTAAGAAGCTTGATTTTGATACATAAAATGGTGGAGAAACACCAGGAAGTTGAATTAATCTCATAGGAGTTGGGATGAAGAAGTTATCCCACTTTCTAATCAGGTGATTCCAGTTTCCAGTTGGGAATAGGACAGCTTCTCCGTCGTTCCAATCAAACCAGGATGAATCACTTTGTAAGAAGCTTGATTTGGATACATAAAGTGTGGATAATCACCAGGAAGTTGAATAAATCTCATAGGAGTTGGGATGAAGAAGTTATCCCACTTTCAAATCAGGTGATTCCAGTTTCCCAGTTTGGGAATAGGACAGCTTCTTCGTCGTTCCAATCAAACCAGGATGAATTACTTTGTAAGAAGCTTGATTTGGATACATAAAGTGGTGGAGAAACACCAGGAAGTTGAATAAATCTCATAGGAGTTGGGATGAAGAAGTTATCCCACTTCTAATCAGGTGATTCCAGTTTCCCAGTTTGGGAATAGGATAGCTTCTTCGTCGTTCCAATCAAACCAGGATGAATCACTTTGTAAGAAGCTTGATTTGGATACATAAAGTGTTGGAGAATCACCAGGAAGTTGAATAAATCTCATAGGAGTTGGAATGAAGAAGTTATCCCACTTTCTAATCAGGTGATTCCAGTTTCCCAGTTTGGGAATAGGACAGCTTCTTCGTCGTTCCAATCAAACCAGGATGAATCACTTTGTAAGAAGCTTGATTTGGATACATAAAGTGTTGGAGAAAACACCAGGAAGTTGAATAAATCTCATAGGAGTTGGAATGAAGAAGTTATCCCACTTTCAAATCAGGTGATTCCAGTTTCCCAGTTTGGGAATAGGACAGCTTCTTCGTCGTTCCAATCAAACCAGGATGAATCACTTTGTAAGAAGCTTGATTTGGATACATAAAGGGTTGGAGAATCACCAGGAAGTTGAATAAATCTCATAGGAGTTGGGATGAAGAAGTTATCCCACTTTCAAATCAGGTGATTCCAGTTTCCCAGTTTGGGAATAGGACAGCTTCTTCGTCGTTCCAATCAAACCAGGATGAATCACTTTGTAAGAAGCTTGATTTTGATACATAAAGTGTTGGAGAAACACCAGGAAGTTGAATAAATCTCATAGGAGTTGGGATGAAGAAGTTATCCCACTTTCTAATCAGGTGATTCCAGTTTCCCAGTTTGGGAATAGGACAGCTTCTCCGTCGTTCCAATCAAACCAGGATGAATCACTTTGTAAGAAGCTTGATTTGGATACATAAAGTGTTGGAGAATCACCAGGAAGTTGAATAAATCTCATAGGAGTTTGGATGAAGAAGTTATCCCACTTTCTAATCAGGTGATTCCAGTTTCCCAGTTTGGGAATAGGCAGCTTCTTCGTCGTTCCAATCAAACCAGGATGAATCACTTTGTAAGAAGCTTGATTTGGATACATAAAATGGTGGAGAAACACCAGGAAGTTGAATAAATCTCATAGGAGTTGGGATGAAGAAGTTATCCCACTTTCTAATCAGGTGATTCCAGTTTCCCAGTTTGGGAATAGGACAGCTTCTTCGTCGTTCCAATCAAACCAGGATGAATCACTTTGTAAGAAGCTTGATTTGGATACATAAAGTGTGGAGAATCACCAGGAAGTTGAATAAATCTCATAGGAGTTGGGATGAAGAAGTTATCCCACTTTCAAATCAGGTGATTCCAGTTTCCCAGTTTGGGAATAGGACAGCTTCTTCGTCAATCCAATCAAACCAGGATGAATCACTTTGTAAGAAGCTTGATTTTGATACATAAAATGGTGGGGAAACACCAGGAAGTTGAATAAATCTCATAGGAGTTGGGATGAAGAAGTTATCCCACTTTCTAATCAGGTGATTCCAGTTTCCCAGTTTGGGAATAGGACAGCTTCTTCGTCGTTCCAATCAAACCAGGATGAATCACTTTGTAAGAAGCTTGATTTGGATACATAAAGTGTTGGAGAAACACCAGGAAGTTGAATAAATCTCATAGGAGTTGGGATGAAGAAGTTATCCCACTTTCAAATCAGGTGATTCCAGTTTCCCAGTTTGGGAATAGGACAGCTTCTTCGTCGTTCCAATCAAACCAGGATGAATCACTTTGTAAGAAGCTTGATTTGGATACATAAAGTGTTGGAGAAACACCAGGAAGTTGAATAAATCTCATAGGAGTTGGGATGAAGAAGTTATCCCACTTTCTAATCAGGTGATTCCAGTTTCCCAGTTTGGGAATAGGACAGCTTCTTCGTCGTTCCAATCAAACCAGGATGAATCACTTTGTAAGAAGCTTGATTTGGATACATAAATGGTGGAGAATCACCAGGAAGTTGAAATAAATCTCATAGGAGTTGGAATGAAGAAGTTATCCCACTTTCTAATCAGGTGATTCCAGTTTCCCAGTTTGGGAATAGACAGCTTCTTCGTTGTTCCAATCAAACCAGGATGAATCACTTGTAAGAAGCTTGATTTGGATACATAAAGGGTTGGAGAAACACCAGGAAGTTGAATAAATCTCATAGGAGTTGGGATGAAGAAGTTATCCCACTTTCAAATCAGGTGATTCCAGTTTCCCAGTTTGGGAATAGGACAGCTTCTTCGTCGTTCCAATCAAACCAGGATGAATCACTTTGTAAGAAGCTTGATTTGGATACATAAATGGTGGAGAAACACCAGGAAGTTGAATAAATCTCATAGGAGTTGGGATGAAGAAGTTATCCCACTTTCTAATCAGGTGATTCCAGTTTCCCAGTTTGGGAATAGGACAGCTTCTTCGTCGTTCCAATCAAACCAGGATGAATCACTTTGTAAGAAGCTTGATTTGGATACATAAAGTGTTGGAGAATCACCAGGAAGTTGAATAAATCTCATAGGAGTTTGGATGAAGAAGTTATCCCACTTTCTAATCAGGTGATTCCAGTTTCCCAGTTTGGGAATAGGACAGCTTCTTCGTCGTTCCAATCAAACCAGGATGAATCACTTTGTAAGAAGCTTGATTTGGATACATAAAATGGTGGAGAAACACCAGGAAGTTGAATAAATCTCATAGGAGTTGGGATGAAGAAGTTATCCCACTTTCTAATCAGGTGATTCCAGTTTCTCAGTTTGGGAATAGGACAGCTTCTCCGTCGTTCCAATCAAACCAGGATGAATCACTTTGTAAGAAGCTTGATTTGGATACATAAAGTGTTGGAGAATCACCAGGAAGTTGAATAAATCTCATAGGAGTTGGGATGAAGAAGTTATCCCACTTTCAAATCAGGTGATTCCAGTTTCCCAGTTTGGGAATAGGACAGCTTCTTCGTCGTTCCAATCAAACCAGGATGAATCACTTTGTAAGAAGCTTGATTTGGATACATAAAGTGGTGGAGAAACACAGGAAGTTGAATAAATCTCATAGGAGTTGGGATGAAGAAGTTATCCCACTTTCTAATCAGGTGATTCCAGTTTCCCAGTTTGGGAATAGGACAGCTTCTTCGTCGTTCCAATCAAACCAGGATGAATCACTTTGTAAGAAGCTTGATTTGGATACATAAAGTGTTGGAGAATCACCAGGAAGTTGAATAAATCTCATAGGAGTTTGGATGAAGAAGTTATCCCACTTTCTAATCAGGTGATTCCAGTTTCCCAGTTTGGGAATAGGACAGCTTCTTCGTCGTTCCAATCAAACCAGGATGAATCACTTTGTAAGAAGCTTGATTTGG
Organism: Brassica napus; assembly: GCF_020379485.1. NCBI lineage: Eukaryota > Viridiplantae > Streptophyta > Magnoliopsida > Brassicales > Brassicaceae > Brassica > Brassica napus. The sequence goes on from NW_026015030.1 coordinate 215,378, forward strand.
ATACATAAAGTGGTGGAGAATCACCAGGAAGTTGAATAAATCTCATAGGAGTTGGGATGAAGAAGTTATCCCACTTTCTAATCAGGTGATTCCAGTTTCCCAGTTTGGGAATAGGCAGTTCTTCGTCGTTCCAATCAAACCAGGATGAATCACTTTGTAAGAAGCTTGATTTGATACATAAAATGGTGGAGAAACACCAGGAAGTTGAATAAATCTCATAGGAGTTGGGATGAAGAAGTTATCCCACTTTCTAATCAGGTGATTCCAGTTTCTCAGTTTGGGAATAGGACAGCTTCTCCGTCGTTCCAATCAAACCAGGATGAATCACTTTGTAAGAAGCTTGATTTGGATACATAAAGTGTGGAGAATCACCAGGAAGTTGAATAAATCTCATAGGAGTTGGGATGAAGAAGTTATCCCACTTTCAAATCAGGTGATTCCAGTTTCCCAGTTTGGGAATAGGACAGCTTCTTCGTCATCCAATCAAACCAGGATGAATCACTTTGTAAGAAGCTTGATTTGATACATAAATGGTGGGGAAACACCAGGAAGTTGAATAAATCTCATAGGAGTTGGGATGAAGAAGTTATCCCACTTTCTAATCAGGTGATTCCAGTTTCCCAGTTTGGGAATAGGACAGCTTCTTCGTCGTTCCAATCAAACCAGGATGAATCACTTTGTAAGAAGCTTGATTTGGATACATAAAGTGTTGGAGAAACACCAGGAAGTTGAATAAATCTCATAGGAGTTGGGATGAAGAAGTTATCCCACTTTCAAATCAGGTGATTCCAGTTTCCCAGTTTGGGAATAGACAGCTTCTTCGTCGTTCCAATCAAACCAGGATGAATCACTTTGTAAGAAGCTTGATTTGGATACATAAAGTGTTGGAGAACACCAGGAAGTTGAATAAATCTCATAGGAGTTGGGATGAAGAAGTTATCCCACTTTCTAATCAGGTGATTCCAGTTTCCCAGTTTGGGAATAGGACAGCTTCTTCGTCGTTCCAATCAAACCAGGATGAATCACTTTGTAAGAAGCTTGATTTGATACATAAAATGGTGGAGAATCACCAGGAAGTTGAATAAATCTCATAGGAGTTGGAATGAAGAAGTTATCCCACTTTCTAATCAGGTGATTCCAGTTTCCCAGTTTGGGAATAGGACAGCTTCTTCGTGTTCCAATCAAACCAGGATGAATCACTTTGTAAGAAGCTTGATTTGGATACATAAAGGGTGGAGAAACACCAGGAAGTTGAATAAATCTCATAGGAGTTGGGATGAAGAAGTTATCCCACTTTCAAATCAGGTGATTCCAGTTTCCCAGTTTGGGAATAGGACAGCTTCTTCGTCGTTCCAATCAAACCAGGATGAATCACTTTGTAAGAAGCTTGATTTGATACATAAAATGGTGGAGAAACACCAGGAAGTTGAATAAATCTCATAGGAGTTGGGATGAAGAAGTTATCCCACTTTCAATCAGGTGATTCCAGTTTCCCAGTTTGGGAATAGGACAGCTTCTCCGTCGTTCCAATCAAACCAGGATGAATCACTTTGTAAGAAGCTTGATTTGGATACATAAAGTGTTGGAGAATCACCAGGAAGTTTGAATAAATCTCATAGGAGTTTGGATGAAGAAGTTATCCCACTTTCTAATCAGGTGATTCCAGTTTCCCAGTTTGGGAATAGGACAGCTTCTTCGTCGTTCCAATCAAACCAGGATGAATCACTTTGTAAGAAGCTTGATTTGATACATAAAGTGGTGGAGAAACACCAGGAAGTTGAATAAATCTCATAGGAGTTGGGATGAAGAAGTTATCCCACTTTCTAATCAGGTGATTCCAGTTTCCCAGTTTGGGAATAGGACAGCTTCTTCGTCGTTCCAATCAAACCAGGATGAATCACTTTGTAAGAAGCTTGATTTGGATACATAAAGTGTGGAGAATCACCAGGAAGTTGAATAAATCTCATAGGAGTTGGGATGAAGAAGTTATCCCACTTTCAAATCAGGTGATTCCAGTTTCCCAGTTTGGGAATAGGACAGCTTCTTCGTCGTTCCAATCAAACCAGGATGAATCACTTTGTAAGAAGCTTGATTTGATACATAAAATGGTGGGAAAACCACCAGGAAGTTGAATAAATCTCATAGGAGTTGGGATGAAGAAGTTATCCCACTTTCTAATCAGGTGATTCCAGTTTCCCAGTTTGGGAATAGGACAGCTTCTTCGTCGTTCCAATCAAACCAGGATGAATCACTTTGTAAGAAGCTTGATTTGGATACATAAAGTGTTGGAGAACACCAGGAAGTTGAATAAATCTCATAGGAGTTGGGATGAAGAAGTTATCCCACTTTCAAATCAGGTGATTCCAGTTTCCCAGTTTGGGAATAGGACAGCTTCTTCGTCGTTCCAATCAAACCAGGATGAATCACTTTGTAAGAAGCTTGATTTGGATACATAAAGTGTTGGAGAACACCAGGAAGTTGAATAAATCTCATAGGAGTTGGGATGAAGAAGTTATCCCACTTTCTAATCAGGTGATTCCAGTTTCCCAGTTTGGGAATAGGACAGCTTCTTCGTCGTTCCAATCAAACCAGGATGAATCACTTTGTAAGAAGCTTGATTTGGATACATAAAATGGTGGAGAATCACCAGGAAGTTGAATAAATCTCATAGGAGTTGGGATGAAGAAGTTATCCCACTTTCTAATCAGGTGATTCCAGTTTCCCAGTTTGGGAATAGGAAGCTTCTTCGTCGTTCCAATCAAACCAGGATGAATCACTTTGTAAGAAGCTTGATTTGGATACATAAAGTGTTGGAGAATCACCAGGAAGTTGAATAAATCTCATAGGAGTTGGGAATGAAGTAGTTATCCCACTTTCTAATCAGGTGATTCCAGTTTCCCAGTTTGGGAATAGGACAGCTTCTTCGTCGTTCCAATCAAACCAGGATGAATCACTTTGTAAGAAGCTGATTTGGATACATAAAGGGTTGGAGAAACACCAGGAAGTTGAATAAATCTCATAGGAGTTGGGATGAAGAAGTTATCCCACTTTCAAATCAGGTGATTCCAGTTTTCCCAGTTTGGGAATAGGACAGCTTCTTCGTCGTTCCAATCAAACCAGGATGATCACTTTGTAAGAAGCTTGATTTGATACATAAATGGTGGAGAAACACCAGGAAGTTGAATAAATCTCATAGGAGTTGGGATGAAGAAGTTATCCCACTTTCTAATCAGGTGATTCCAGTTTCCCAGTTTGGGAATAGGACAGCTTCTTCGTCTTTCCAATCAAACCAGGATGAATCACTTTGTAAGAAGCTTGATTTGGATACATAAAGTGTTGGAGAATCACCAGGAAGTTGAATAAATCTCATAGGAGTTGGTATGAAGAAGTTATCCCACTTTCTAATCAGGTGATTCCAGTTTCCCAGTTTGGGAATAGGACAGCTTCTTCGTCGTTCCAATCAAACCAGGATGAATCACTTTGTAAGAAGCTTGATTTTGATACATAAAATGGTGGAGAAACACCAGGAAGTTGAATAATTCTCATAGGAGTTGGGATGAAGAAGTTATCCCACTTTCTAATCAGGTGATTCCAGTTCCCAGTTTGGGAATAGGACAGCTTCTCCGTCGTTCCAATCAAACCAGGATGAATCACTTTGTAAGAAGCTTGATTTGGATACATAAAGTGTTGGATAATCACCAGGAAGTTGAATAAATCTCATAGGAGTTGGGATGAAGAAGTTATCCCACTTTCAAATCAGGTGATTCCAGTTTCCCAGTTTGGGAATAGGACAGCTTCTTCGTCGTTCCAATCAAACCAGGATGAATCACTTTGTAAGAAGCTTGATTTGATACATAAATGGTGGGGAAACACCAGGAAGTTGAATAAATCTCATAGGAGTTGGGATGAAGAAGTTATCCCACTTTCTAATCAGGTGATTCCAGTTTCCCAGTTTGGGAATAGGACAGCTTCTTCGTCGTTCCAATCAAACCAGGATGAATCACTTTGTAAGAAGCTTGATTTGGATACATAAAGTGTTGGAGAAACACCAGGAAGTTGAATAAATCTCATAGGAGTTGGGATGAAGAAGTTATCCCACTTTCAAATCAGGTGATTCCAGTTTCCCAGTTTGGGAATAAGACAGCTTCTTCGTCGTTCCAATCAACCAGGATGAATCACTTTGTAAGAAGCTTGATTTGGATACATAAAGTGTTGGAGAAACACCAGGAAGTTGAATAAATCTCATAGGAGTTGGGATGAAGAAGTTATCCCACTTTCTAATCAGGTGATTCCAGTTTCCCAGTTTGGGAATAGGACAGCTTCTTCGTCGTTCCAATCAAACCAGGATGAATCACTTGTAAGAAGCTTGATTTGGATACATAAAATGGTGGAGAATCACCAGGATGTGAATAAATCTCATAGGAGTTGGAATGAAGAGTTATCCCACTTTCAATCAGGTGATTCCAGTTTCCCAGTTTGGGAATAGGACAGCTTCTTCGTTGTTCCAATCAAACCAGGATGAATCACTTTGTAAGAAGCTTGATTTGGATACATAAAGGGTTGGAGAAACACCAGGAAGTTGAATAAATCTCATAGGAGTTGGGATGAAGAAGTTATCCCACTTTCAAATCAGGTGATTCCAGTTTCCCAGTTTGGGAATAGGACAGCTTCTTCGTCGTTCCAATCAAACCAGGATGAATCACTTTGTAAGAAGCTTGATTTGATACATAAAATGGTGGAGAAACAACAGAAGGAAGTTGAATAAATCTCATAGGAGTTGGGATGAAGAAGTTATCCCACTTTCTAATCAGGTGATTCCAGTTTCCCAGTTTGGGAATAGGACAGCTTCTCCGTCTTTCCAATCAAACCAGGATGAATCACTTTGTAAGAAGCTTGATTTGGATACATAAAGTGTTGGAGAATCACCAGGAAGTTGAATAAATCTCATAGGAGTTTGGATGAAGAAGTTATCCCACTTTCAAATCAGGTGATTCCAGTTTCCCAGTTTGGGAATAGGACAGCTTCTTCGTCGTTCCAATCAAACCAGGATGAATCACTTTGTAAGAAGCTTGATTTGGATACATAAAGTGGTGGGAGAAACACCAGGAAGTTGAATAAATCTCATAGGAGTTGGGATGAAGAAGTTATCCCACTTTTAATCAGGTGATTCCAGTTTTCAGTTTGGGAATAGGACAGCTTCTCCGTCGTTCCAATCAAACAGGATGAATCACTTTGTAAGAAGCTTGATTTGGATACATAAAGTGTTGGAGAATCACCAGGAAGTTGAATAAATCTCATAGGAGTTGGGATGAAGAAGTTATCCCACTTTCAATCAGGTGATTCCAGTTTCCCAGTTTGGGAATAGGACAGCTTCTTCGTCGTTCCAATCAAACCAGGATGAATTACTTTGTAAGAAGCTTGATTTGAATACATAAAATGGTGGGAGAAACACCAGGAAGTTGAATAAATCTCATAGGAGTTGGGATGAAGAAGTTATCCCACTTTCTAATCAGGTGATTCCAGTTTCCCAGTTTGGGAATAGGACAGCTTCTTCGTCGTTCCAATCAAACCAGGATGAATCACTTTGTAAGAAGCTTGATTTGGATACATAAAGTGTTGGAGAAACACCAGGAAGTTGAATAAATCTCATAGGAGTTGGGATGAAGAAGTTATCCCACTTTCAAATCAGGTGATTCCAGTTTCCCAGTTTGGGAATAAGACAGCTTCTTCGTCGTTCCAATCAAACCAGGATGAATCACTTTGTAAGAAGCTTGATTTGGATACATAAAGTGTGGAGAAACACCAGGAAGTTGAATAAATCTCATAGGAGTTGGGATGAAGAAGTTATCCCACTTTCTAATCAGGTGATTCCAGTTTCCCAGTTTGGGAATAGGACAGCTTCTCCGTCGTTCCAATCAAACCAGGATGAATCACTTTGTAAGAAGCTTGATTTGGATACATAAAATGGTGGAGAATCACCAGGAAGTTGAATAAATCTCATAGGAGTTGGGATGAAGAAGTTATCCCACTTTCTAATCAGGTGATTCCAGTTTCCCAGTTTGGGAATAGGACAGCTTCTTCGTCGTTCCAATCAAACCAGGATGAATCACTTTGTAAGAAGCTTGATTTGGATACATAAAGTGTGGAGAATCACCAGGAAGTGAATAAATCTCATAGAGTTGGAATGAAGAAGTTATCCCACTTTCTAATCAGGTGATTCCAGTTTCCCAGTTTGGGAATAGGACAGCTTCTTCGTCGTTCCAATCAAACCAGGATGAATCACTTTGTAAGAAGCTTGATTTGGATACATAAAGGGTGGAGAAACACCAGGAAGTTGAATAAATCTCATAGGAGTTGGGATGAAGAAGTTATCCCACTTTCAAATCAGGTGATTCCAGTTTCCCAGTTTGGAATAGGACAGCTTCTTCGTCGTTCCAATCAAACCAGGATGAATCACTTTGTAAGAAGCTTGATTTGATACATAAAGTGGTGGAGAAACAACAGGAAGTTGAATAAATCTCATAGGAGTTGGGATGAAGAAGTTATCCCACTTTCTAATCAGGTGATTCCAGTTTCCCAGTTTGGGAATAGGACAGCTTCTCCGTCTTCCAATCAAACCAGGATGAATCACTTTGTAAGAAGCTTGATTTGGATACTAAAGTGGTGGAGAATCACCAGGAAGTTGAATAAATCTATAGGAGTTGGATGAAGAAGTTATCCCACTTTCTAATCAGGTGATTCCAGTTTCCCAGTTGGGGAATATGACAGGTTCTTCGTCGTTCCAATCAAACCAGGATGAATCACTTTGTAAGAAGCTTGATTTGATACATAAATGGTGGAGAATCACCAGGAAGTTGAATTAATCTCATAGGAGTTGGGATGAAGAAGTTATCCACTTTCTAATCAGGTGATTCCAGTTTCTCAGTTTGGGAATAGGACAGCTTCTGTCGTTCCAATCAAAACCAGGATGATCACTTTGTAAGAAGCTTGATTTGGATACATAATGAAAGAATGAGATTTGTTTAGTCATTATGAGAATTATGAAGAAGGTGAAGAGAAATCGAGAGAGGGAGAGAGAGAGAGAATCGATAAGACTAAAGAGAAGAGGAACTCATTTCCTTGATTATTTTGTTGTCTGGTTACATCCTAATATAACTACAAGTGCCTACTAAGACAACAAGAAACTATAAACAATGTAGACAAATAGGACAGCTGAGCTCGGACAGGTGGGTGATAGGTGACCTCTCGCCAATCTCTCTCTTCCTTAACCTCACATGTGATCTTGCTTTGTTCCTTAGCTTCCAACTGGTCACCTCTTTATATAAACAACTCCAGGGACTTAGGATGCTCTTACACGCGATCTCATGTCAATGCCTTACCAGTACTTGCCTTGATACCCAGCTAGGTTAAGGGAGAGATATCCGTACACCCTTGTACGGATGCGCCACTTAAACTCCTCATCAAGCATGCTTCTCTTGATCTCTACTTCTTTATACTTGAATGTCTTCATGTCAACACTCCCCCTCAAGCTTGACAGTGGTGAGTGTCAAGCTTGGAAAGGCATGAAGTATTCCCTCATTAAACCTTTACTTGGAAAAACCACTTGGAATAAACAAGCAAAGGAAAAAGAGTAGAACACTCCATGGTGAGGGGATCATTGAATGGGTTTATGAGTCCAAGCCTAGAAGGATGGACTCACAAACTTTGTTGCTGCTGCCTTGGTGAATATGTCAGCTAGTTGATCTTCACTTCTTGTGTAGCATGGAAGAATCACTTGCTGCTCCACTGCTTGTCTCACCTTGTGACAGTCCACTTCTATATGCTTAGTCCTCTCATGGACCACAGAGTTTGATGCAATGTGTATTGCTGCTGATTGTCACAATGCATAGTCATTGGCGTGGAGATCTCTATGCCCAAGCCTTTAGCAGTCCCTTGATCCATATGAGTTCACTAGAAGCTTCCTCATAGATCGGTACTCTGCCTCAGCACTTGAGCAAGAGACCACCTTCTGCTTCTTGCTCTTCCATGTGACTAGGTTTCCTCCAATAAAGGTGCAATAGCCTGTGGTTGATCTCCTATCAACTCGATCTCCAGCCCAATCAGCATCACAATACCCACAACTTCAGTACTCTTGTTGCACGCCATCCACACTCCTTGACCTGGCGCCTCTCTTAAGTATCTCAAGATCCTTTCCACCATGTTCCAATGATGTCCTTAGGAGCTTGCATATGTTGGCTCACTTGGTTCACAGCAAACACACATCCGGCCTTGTGATAGTAAGATAGATAAGCTTCCCAACCATTCTCTATACCTCTTGACATCCTCAAAGGAGTTGCATCAACTCCCCCTCACGCATAACCTGTAGCCCTCTTCTAGTGTGTCTTGGCCACTCTTCCTCCAAGGTCTCCTGCCTCCTTTTAATGTCCAAAGTATACTTTCTTTGGGACAGAAACAATCCTTCCTTTGTTCTGCACATCTCAATGCCGAGGAAGTACTTCAGCTCTCCTAGGTCCTTGATGTCAAATGCAGTCTTGAGGAATGTCTTGGTTGAGTTGTTCCCTCCTTGTTACTACCAGTGATGATAATATCATCCACATAGACTAGGATTACCACATCCCTTGCTTGCTTGTGAGAGTAAAGAGTGTATGATCAGCTTGAGACTTCACAAAGCCTCTTCCATTCAGTGTAGTACTTAGCTTGTGGTACCAGGTTTTGGTGATTGCTTTAAGCCATAGATAGCTTTCTGAGTCTAAGAACATTCCCTGGTTCACCATCTCTTCCATTCCGGGAGGTGGCCTCATGTATACTTCATCTTCTAGTTCACCTTGCAAGAAAGCGTTCTTCACATCCATTTGCCAAAGATCCCACTCTAGGTTCACTGCTAGTGAGCGACTATCCGGATTGTATGAAGCTTGGCCACTGGTGCAAAGGTGTCTAGATAGTCTTCTCCATACACTTGTGTGTATCCCCTTGCCACCAGCCTGGTCTTCTTTCTTTCTGGTTTCCCATTTGCAAGATACTTGATGGTGTGTATGAGTCTACTGGTCACGGCTTTCTTCCCTCTGGAAGCTCTGTCTCATACCAGGTGTTGTTTCTTTCCATAGCTCCCATTTCATCATTCACTGATTCCCTCACTCATTATCCATAGCTTCTGCATATGTTCTTGGTATCCATTCCTGATCCAATGAACCCACAAAGGCTTGATGTTCTTCTGGATAGTAAGCAAGGGAGCAACCGCACTGGGTGGATGAGCTATTGCCTCTGCGTTGAAGTATACTCTAGTGTTGTTCCAGTTTGAAACCGGTTTCCTCTGTCTTGTGCTTCTCCTAAGCTGCTGCACCTCTTGTACATCTTCTTGTCCACTTGATCGACTCCTCCAGAGTCACATCAGTGGTTTGGTCAGCCTCTTGCTGCATCTGCTCATCGGATCATGAACATTAGGATCATTGCTCTCAGCGTCATGATCATTGTTGTTCCCCCATTCAGGATCAGGATGAGGATGTGGGGTTGTGGTAGAATCTTGTGGAGCTCTCACTGTCTCCGGGACAGCTTCAGCCTCTGAGTGCCAGCCGATGGAAACAAACTGATTCCAAGTTCTGCAAAGCCGCCTTAGTGTGTCTGCTCTGTCCGAGGAAGGTTGAGAGAGATCTTTTAGCTCATCCCAACTTTTCTTCTCAAAGTATCCTCTGGATTCCACAAACTTCACATCTCTGGAGACTAAGACCTTCCTGGCCTCTGGAACATAGCATTTATACCCCTTTTGGGTAGTGGAATAGCCAAGAGAAAACTGCCTTGGTGCTCCGTGGCTCAAGCTTGTTTCTCTGTCCATCTGGCTGCAAGACAACACAAGCAACCAAATACACGTAATAATCATAGAGGGTTTTCTTTTGTTCAGTACCTCATATGGTGTGAGGTCACCAAGGATTCTGGTTGGAGTCGGTTGATCAGATAACATGCTGTCATGACTGCATCACTCCAGAACCGCTTAGGAACATTGGTCTGAAACATCATGGATCTGGCCACCCCATAAGGTGCCGTTTTTCCTCTCAGCCACTCCATTCTGTTGGGGTGTATATGGACAGCTCGTTTGATGAAGTATTCCATGCTTGGCTAGGTAATTTTGAAACCATTTGTGTATTCCCCCCCATTGTCTGACCTGAACACTTTGATCTTACATTGAATTGATTAGTTATGTAAGTTTG
>NW_026015031.1:15000-20000 GCF_020379485.1 Brassica napus
CAGTCCACGGGAAGGACTAGCGTGCTGATTTGTGTACTGACATGGTGCATCAGTTGTCCAAAATCAGTACAAAGGACAGTCCACGGGAAGGGCCAGCATGCTGATATGTGTGGTCAGCATGCTGATATGAGTTCAGTACACGGATCAGTCCACGGGAAGACCAGCGTGTTGTCTATGTGTACTGACATGGTGCATCAGTTGTCCAAAATCAGTACACGGACAGTCCACGGGAAGGGCCAGCATGCTGATATGTGTGGTCAGCATGCTGGTAGATCCTCACCTTGTTGTAAACCCTTGGAACCTCCACTATATATTGATAGTGTGAGCTAATGAGAAAGACACAACTTTCACAGCAACACTTCTCTCATATTTCTAACACGTTATCAGCACGATTGTGCTCTCCACCTGAGAAATCTCTCTCAGCCGGCGTTCCCCTTTCCGGCCAGCTCCTCCGGTGCTCAGCCTTTGCTCCACCGGCGCTCAGCCTCTCTCCACCAGGCCACCTCTCTCTCTCCGCCGGAAACTCCTCTCTCTCTCAAATTCCGGCCAACTCTCACGGTGGTCCTCTCAGATTCTTGTGGTGAAAAAGGTAAACAAAAACAAAACCTTGAAATCTAAAGAACACCATTATATCTGAAAGAAATCTAGGATCTATATGAATCCATAACTTATAAACAATCTATGGATTTAAAATATTAATCTTGTTTCTATGATCCATATGATCCATATGAAACTTGATTCTAAAACTATTTTGAATCCATAAAACTTAAAATTCTCTAAAGGTTCTATGTTTCTCTAAAAACTTATAAAGTTATCAAAATACCTAAAGATCTACATGAATCTTGTTTATAAAAACTTATGAATCACAAAATTATTAGAGAAAGCTTAAACCTTTTGATTCAATCCTTTTGTTTGGCCATTTTACCAGATGTGATAAACATAAGTGTATAATCTGGCCAAAACAAAATTCCATCAAATCCTTGCTGTGCCATTTTCGGCCAGCTCCTCTAAAATCAGTCAACCCACCAATAAAATCAAAATTAAAATCATTCATTGCATATCCTTGACTTTTAATATTTGTTTTGTAACTATCAAAGTTTTAAAAATCTTTTATGATTTTATATATGCATAATCGATTTTATTAAGTGCATATCTTTGACTGATAATTATTTTCTAAACCAACATATTGAATTTATCTCATACTGAATTTTGATCACATAGTTTGCTAGTTAAAATAAAACTTGATCTAGTTTCATCCTTGAACCTGATTCTATGATTAAAACTATGTACTGATCATTTGCATACCTGATAGCATCATTTAGTAAATCATTAGATCGAACTTGAATCATCCATGAACTGACCTTTGCATGCATCCAACTATCATATTGTTAAAACTGGACATAGGTATCACATAATTGAAACCAATCATACATGTTCGCATAGCTTTAGCAATGATGATACTAGTGCATCTGAAGTGGTTCATGTTGTTTGCATCTAAATGATTCACACTGTTTGCATATAGTTAGACAAAATCGGTTTCAATTTAAAATTCAGTATATTTGCTTTATTTGAAATTCTAAACCAAGTTTTAAACCGATTCTGAAAATCTATTTTGGTTTACAAATATCTTGAACATTTTAATGCATATAAAATATTTTCTGAAAAATAAAATGCATAATAAACCATCATTAAATAAATCATCAATCCCTTGGCATATAAATTCAAATCCTGAATTATATTATGAATCCTTACTCCTTTATGGATATTTGATTCAGATGTCGAAAATCAACAACCTTGAATATGCTTCCCTCAATCTCTCCGGAGATAATTACCTCCAATGGGAGCTTGATACCAAAATCCTCTTAAGGTCCAGAAACCTTGGTGATACTATCACTGAAGGCACTGAGCCATCAGACAAGGATAATTACAAGGCAATTGTTGTCATTCGCCATCACCTTGCTGAAGGTCTCAAGGACCAGTATCTCACAATTGAGAATCCTCTGGAACTTTGGACAGAGTTGAAAACCAGATTTAATCATCAGAAAACTGTGATATTGCCAAAAGCCCTTTATGATTGGAGAAACCTGAGAATCCAAGACTATAAGTCTGTGGAAGAGTATAACTCGGCTTTGTTCAAAATAGTCTCAAAGTTGAAACTTTGTGGTGAGACTATTACTGATGCTGATATGTTGGAGAAGACATTCTCCACATTCCACACCAGCAATGTTGTGCTTCAGCAACAGTACCGAGAGAAAGGTTTCTCCACTTATGCTGCCTTAATCTCTTGTTTGTTGCTAGCTGAGCAAAACAATGAGTTGCTCATGATGAACAGTGAGCTAAGGCCTCCTGGTGCTAAAGCATTGCCTGAGGCACATGCGGCCGTAGAGCCAAAAGATGAGACTCCAAGAGAGTCATACCGTGGTCGCATGAGAGGCCGTGGTAGATGGCAAGGTCGTAACCGTGGGTTTCAACCACGTGGCCGTGGATTTCAACCACGAGACCATCTTGGTCGCAGCCGAGGCCGAGGCTATAGCCGAGGTCATCAAGCTAACCATGGGTATAAGTCCGACTTCAAAACCCATGGCTCGAGCTCGACCAAATCTGCTTGCTATCGTTGTGGGATGACCAATCATTGGGCTAATAAATGCAAAACTCCCCAACACCTTGTTAAGCTCTACCAGGAGAGCATAAAGGGCAAGAACTCTGAGGCAAATTTGGTCCATTATGATGATGAGAATGATCTGGACCATGAGGATGATCAAGCCCATGACAAAGATGATCATGAGGACTTTGAGACTTCAGACCTCCTTACAAGTGGCTGAATATGAAGATTTCGATATCATATTGCTTTTGTCTTTGCATTTTGAATTCTTGATTTGGCTTTATGTCTTTTGTTCTATGACTTTGGCAATTCTATTTATGAAATAAAGTTTTTACTTTATATATGCCTTATACAAAGTTGAAATTATTAAGAACATAAAACAAAGCCATTAAAACATACTTTAAACCTTAAAGTAATGTCTAAGGTATTGACTCTTGTCTATTTTCAGAAATGAAAGAAGACAAGAACCAGCTAGTAGTGGATAGTGGATCAAGTCACACTATATTAAAAGACAAAAGATATTTTGTTAACCTCATTTTAAAGAGTGCCAAAATAAATACTATAGCAGGACCGGCCAGCCTTATTGAAGGCCATGGCCCGGCTCACTTAGTGATGCCTAAAGGCACGCATTTAGAAATCTCTAATGCATTATATTCTCCTAAATCAAAGAGAAATCTGTTAAGTTTCAAAGACATTCGCATGAATGATCTACATGTTGAAACTAGGGGCGAGGGAAAGAAAGAATTCCTCTTGATTTATGAAAATGCCCAAGGCCATAAGAAAGTCCTAGAGACTATCCCTGCTATATCAATAGGCCTCTATTGTGCCAATATAAAATCGAGTGAGGCTAACACTTCAATTCCTAATGAGTTCAGAGAAGCCTTTAAACAATGGCATGAAAGGCTTGGCCATCCTGGCAGATCCATGATGCGCAAAATAATCTCGAGCTCAACTGGCCATTCCTTGAAAGATAGGATAACTATCCCTATGAGCATTACATGTATTCCATGCTCACAAGGGAAATTAATAATAAGGCCATCACCTGGAAAGGTGAGTAAGGAAACATTAAACTTTCTGGAAAGAATACATGGTGATATATGTGGACCAATACACCCACCTTGTGGGACATTTCGATATTTTATGGTCCTCATTGACGCATCGACCAGATGGTCGCATGTTTGTCTATTATCATCTAGAAACTTAGCATTGGCAAGACTATTGGCACAGATCATAAGACTGCGAGCCCATTTTCCAGATTTTCCACTAAAGACTATACGTCTTGACAATGCAAGCGAATTCAGTTCCCAAGCTTTTAATGATTACTGTATGTCCATGGGGGTAAGTGTGGAACACTCCGTGGCACATGTACATACACAGAACGGATTGGCCGAATCCTTCATTAAAAGAATCCAGTTGATTGCTCGACCATTACTCATGAGGTCGAAGCTACCAGTATCAGCTTGGGGACATGCGGTATTACATGCTGCTGAATTAATACGCATAAGGCCATCCAGTGAACATAAATATTCTCCATCCCAATTACTCTCGGGTCATGAGCCAGACGTATCCCATATCAAAACATTTGGATGTTCTGTGTACGTCCCTATTGCACCACCACAGAGAACAAAAATGGGACCTCAAAGGAGGATGGGAATATATGTTGGTTTTGATTCTCCAACCATTATTAAATATCTTGAGCCTACTACTGGAGATTTATTTAAGGCCAGATATGCTGATTGTCATTTTGATGAATCAGAGTACCCAACATTAGGGGGAGAAAATAACAAGCTGGGCAAAGAAATTGTATGGAATCAAACATCCTTATCATGGCAAGATCCTCGGACTCAATCATGTGATTTAGAAGTCCAGAAAATAATTCATATGCAAAAGCTAGCTAATCAATTGCCTGATTCCTTTGCTGACCCGAAAAGAGTGACTAAGTCCTATATACCAGCTTGTAATGCACCAATAAGTATTGATGTCCAAGATGGACACAATCAAGTGGCTACAGAGTCTAAAGCACGTCTTAAGCGTGGTAGACCAATTGGTTCCAAAGATAAAAGACCTCGGAAACTAAAGAAAGGTGCAAAAGAAACCGAGGTCATAGATTGTCCAGACAAGGCCGAAATGGCCATGCCTAAGGTACCAACCAATGAGACTCGGGACGCCGAGCCTCATGGTACTGAAGGTGCTAATGATGAGATCTCAATTAATTATTTAATGTCTGGGACAAGATGGAACCGGAAAGATGTCGACATCAATGATATATTTGCATACCAAGTAGCCCTTGATGTGATGGACTTAGATGAGGATCATGAACCCACGTCTATACTAGAGTGCACTCAAAGATCAGATTGGCTCAAATGGAAAGAAGCCATAAACGTGGAGTTAGAATCAT
>NW_026015032.1:7500-12500 GCF_020379485.1 Brassica napus
AAATCTCTCTCAGCCGGCGTTCCCCTTTTCCGGCCAGCTCCTCCGGTGCTCAGCCTTTGCTCCACCGGCGCTCAGCCTTCTCTCCACCAGGCCACCTCTCTCTCTCCGCCGGAAACTCCTCTCTCTCTCAAATTCCGGCCAACTCTCACGGTGGTCCTCTCAGATTCTTGTGGTGAAAAAGGTAAACAAATCAAAACCTTGAAATCTAAAGAACACCATTATATCTGAAAGAAATCTAGGATCTATATGAATCCATAACTTATAAACAATCTATGGATTTAAAATATTAATCTTGTTTCTATGATCCATATGATCCATATGAAACTTGATTCTAAAAGTATTTTGAATCCATAAAACTTAAAATTCTCTAAAGGTTCTATGTTTCTCTAAAAACTTATAAACTTATCAAAATACCTAAAGATCTACATGAATCTTGTTTATAAAAACTTATGAATCACAAAATTATTAGAGAAAGCTTAAACCTTTTGATTCAATCCTTTTGTTTGGCCATTTTACCAGATGTGATAAACATAAGTGTATAATCTGGCCAAAACAAAATTCCATCAAATCCTTGCTGTGCCATTTTCGGCCAGCTCCTCTAAAATCAGTCAACCCACAATAAAATCAAAATTAAAATCATTCATTGCATATCCTTGACTTTTAATATTTGTTTTGTAACTATCAAAGTTTTAAAAATCTTTTATGATTTTATATATGCATAATCGATTTTATTAAGTGCATATCTTTGACTGATAATTATTTTCTAAACCAACATATTGAATTTATCTCATACTGAATTTTGATCACATAGTTTGCTAGTTAAAATAAAACTTGATCTAGTTTCATCCTTGAACCTGATTCTATGATTAAACTATGTACTGATCATTTGCATACCTGATAGCATCATTTAGTAAATCATTAGATCGAACTTGAATCATCCATGAACTGACCTTTGCATGCATCCAACTATCATATTGTTAAAACTGGACATAGGTATCACATAATTGAAACCAATCATACATGTTCGCATAGCTTTAGCAATGATGATACTAGTGCGTCTGAAGTGGTTCATGTTGTTTGCATCTAAATGATTCACACTGTTTGCATATAGTTAGACAAAATCGGTTTCCATTTAAAATTCAGTATATTTGCTTTATTTGAAATTATAAACCAAGTTTTAAACCGATTTTGAAAATCTATTTTGGTTTACAAATATCTTGAACATTTTAATGCATATAAAATATTTTCTGAAAAATAAAATGCATAATAAACCATCATTAAATAAATCATCAATCCCTTGGCATATAAATTCAAATCCTGAATTATATTATGAATCCTTACTCCTTTATGGATATTTGATTCAGATGTCGAAAATCAACAACCTTGAATATGCTTCCCTCAATCTCTCCGGAGATAATTACCTCCAATGGGAGCTTGATACCAAAATCCTCTTAAGGTCCAGAAACCTTGGTGATACTATCACTGAAGGCACTGAGCCATCAGACAAGGATAATTACAAGGCAATTGTTGTCATTCGCCATCACCTTGCTGAAGGTCTCAAGGACCAGTATCTCACAATTGAGAATCCTCTGGAACTTTGGACAGAGTTGAAAACCAGATTTAATCATCAGAAAACTGTGATATTGCCAAAAGCCCTTTATGATTGGAGAAACCTGAGAATCCAAGACTATAAGTCTGTGGAAGAGTATAACTCGGCTTTGTTCAAAATAGTCTCAAAGTTGAAACTTTGTGGTGAGACTATTACTGATGCTGATATGTTGGAGAAAACATTCTCCACATTCCACACCAGCAATGTTGTGCTTCAGCAACAGTACCGAGAGAAAGGTTTCTCCACTTATGCTGCCTTAATCTCTTGTTTGTTGCTAGCTGAGCAAAACAATGAGTTGCTCATGATGAACAGTGAGCTAAGGCCTCCTGGTGCTAAAGCATTGCCTGAGGCACATGCGGCCGTAGAGCCAAAAGATGAGACTCCAAGAGAGTCATACCGTGGTCGCATGAGAGGCCGTGGTAGATGGCAAGGTCGTAACCGTGGGTTTCAACCACGTGGCCGTGGATTTCAACCACGAGACCATCTTGGTCGCAGCCGAGGCCGAGGCTATAGCCGAGGTCATCAAGCTAACCATGGGTATAAGTCCGACTTCAAAACCCATGGCTCGAGCTCGACCAAATCTGCTTGCTATCGTTGTGGGATGACCAATCATTGGGCTAATAAATGCAAAACTCCCCAACACCTTGTTAAGCTCTACCAGGAGAGCATAAAGGGCAAGAACTCTGAGGCAAATTTGGTCCATTATGATGATGAGAATGATCTGGACCATGAGGATGATCAAGCCCATGACAAAGATGATCATGAGGACTTTGAGACTTCAGACCTCCTTACAAGTGGCTGAATATGAAGATTTCGATATCATATTGCTTTTGTCTTTGCATTTTGAATTCTTGATTTGGCTTTATGTCTTTTGTTCTATGACTTTGGCAATTCTATTTATGAAATAAAGTTTTTACTTTATATATGCCTTATACAAAGTTGAAATTATTAAGAACATAAAACAAAGCCATTAAAACATACTTTAAACCTTAAGTAATGTCTAAGGTGTTGACTCTTGTCTATTTTCAGAAATGAAAGAAGACAAGAACCAGCTAGTAGTGGATAGTGGATCAAGTCACACTATATTAAAAGACAAAAGATATTTTGTTAACCTCATTTTAAAGAGTGCCAAATAAATACTATAGCAGGACGGCCAGCCTTATTGAAGGCCATGGCCCGGCTCACTTAGTGATGCCTAAAGGCACGCATTTAGAAATCTCTAATGCATTATATTCTCCTAAATCAAAGAGAAATCTGTTAAGTTTCAAAGACATTCGCATGAATGATCTACATGTTGAAACTAGGGGCGAGGGAAAGAAAGAATTCCTCTTGATTTATGAAAATGCCCAAGGCCATAAGAAAGTCCTAGAGACTATCCCTGCTATATCAATAGGCCTCTATTGTGCCAATATAAAATCGAGTGAGGCTAACACTTCAATTCCTAATGAGTTCAGAGAAGCCTTTAAACAATGGCATGAAAGGCTTGGCCATCCTGGCAGATCCATGATGCGCAAAATAATCTCGAGCTCAACTGGCCATTCCTTGAAAGATAGGATAACTATCCCTATGAGCATTACATGTATTCCATGCTCACAAGGAAATTAATAATAAGGCCATCACCTGGAAAGGTGAGTAAGGAAACATTAAACTTTCTGGAAAGAATACATGGTGATATATGTGGACCAATACACCCACCTTGTGGGACATTTCGATATTTTATGGTCCTCATTGACGCATCGACCAGATGGTCGCATGTTTGTCTATTATCATCTAGAAACTTAGCATTGGCAAGACTATTGGCACAGATCATAAGACTGCGAGCCCATTTTCCAGATTTTCCACTAAAGACTATACGTCTTGACAATGCAAGTGAATTCAGTTCCCAAGCTTTTAATGATTACTGTATGTCCATGGGGGTAAGTGTGGAACACTCCGTGGCACATGTACATACACAGAACGGATTGGCCGAATCCTTCATTAAAAGAATCCAGTTGATTGCTCGACCATTACTCATGAGGTCGAAGCTACCAGTATCAGCTTGGGGACATGCGGTATTACATGCTGCTGAATTAATACGCATAAGGCCATCCAGTGAACATAAATATTCTCCATCCCAATTACTCTCGGGTCATGAGCCAGACGTATCCCATATCAAAACATTTGGATGTTCTGTGTACGTCCCTATTGCACCACCACAGAGAACAAAAATGGGACCTCAAAGGAGGATGGGAATATATGTTGGTTTTGATTCTCCAACCATTATTAAATATCTTGAGCCTACTACTGGAGATTTATTTAAGGCCAGATATGCTGATTGTCATTTTGATGAATCAGAGTACCCAACATTAGGGGGAGAAAATAACAAGCTGGGCAAAGAAATTGTATGGAATCAAACATCCTTATCATGGCAAGATCCTCGGACTCAATCATGTGATTTAGAAGTCCAGAAAATAATTCATATGCAAAAGCTAGCTAATCAATTGCCTGATTCCTTTGCTGACCCGAAAAGAGTGACTAAGTCCTATATACCAGCTTGTAATGCACCAATAAGTATTGATGTCCAAGATGGACACAATCAAGTGGCTACAGAGTCTAAAGCACGTCTTAAGCGTGGTAGACCAATTGGTTCCAAAGATAAAAGACCTCGGAAACTAAAGAAAGGTGCAAAAGAAACCGAGGTCATAGATTGTCCAGACAAGGCCGAAATGGCCATGCCTAAGGTACCAACCAATGAGACTCGGGACGCCGAGCCTCATGGTACTGAAGGTGCTAATGATGAGATCTCAATTAATTATTTAATGTCTGGGACAAGATGGAACCGGAAAGATGTCGACATCAATGATATATTTGCATACCAAGTAGCCCTTGATGTGATGGACTTAGATGAGGATCATGAACCCACGTCTATACTAGAGTGCACTCAAAGATCAGATTGGCTCAAATGGAAAGAAGCCATAAACGTGGAGTTAGAATCATTTAAGAAAAGGAATGTCTTTGGATCGATTATCCGGACACCTTATAATGTTAAACCAGTGGGATATAAGTGGGTATTTGTGAGGAAGAGAAATGAACATGGTGAAATTGTAAGATACAAAGCACGGCTTGTAGCACAAGGATTCTCACAAATACCAGGCATCGATTATGAGGAGACATACTCCCCTGTGGTGGATGCAACTACATTTCGATTTTTAATAAGTCTGGCCATCAAAGAAAATTTGGATATGCGGTTAATGGATGTTGTAACCGCATACCTTTATGGTCCACTGGATAATGAAATATATATGAGATTACCAGAGGGTGTTGAGCTTAAAGCTAATAAAGGTTCTCGAGAAGAACACTGCATAAGGCTGAACAAATCCTTATATGGACTTAAGCAAAGTGGTCGAATGTG
>NW_026015032.1:27500-32500 GCF_020379485.1 Brassica napus
CAGCAAAGTGGCCTTTCTCATGACACCTATAGCAAATGAATTCTACTGGTTTTGAAGATTTAGAAGACTTACTTGGTTTCTTCTTCTCATGGAACTTAGGCAATGGCTTTGTACTTAGCTCTCGAGTTTTGGCTTGTGGAGTTGGAACTCCTTGCACGCCACTGGCCCTTGCTGCTGTTGTATGCTCGGTTGCTCCCTTGATGATGAGTGTAGACTCCTGGTGTAGCTTTAGGTCGTGAGCATTTTTGAGCTTAGCCTTTCGATTTGGCCTTTTTGCCAATATCAGCCGCCTTGGTTCAAGATTAGTATAGACCCGTATCTGATTCAACAGCTCATCTCCAGCTCCTTTCACATATTCTTCATACAAGAGTTCTTTCATTTCTTGCCAAGTAGCTTCTGGTTCATCATAGGCAAGTCGCCAGTAAGCATCTTGTTCCCACTTTCTAAAGGCATCTTCAGTGAGAGTGTCTTCGGCAATGGCTGTCTTATCCTCTTCATGGACTTGGTTAGAATCAAACCAATGTTCCATATCTTTCTCCCAGCACAAGTATGCTTCTGGTCCTTGATGATGGCCTGCAAAGATGACGTAACCAGGTTGATCATCATTTCTTCCAGCCTCACTTAAGGCCTCTTCTTCTTCAGCAATGTCTTGTTGAGAGTCTGGCTTTCCTCCATAGTTTCCCTCAGAGTTTCCTACACTGGTTTGTGAGCCAGTTTCGTCTTGGTACTCATCCTCCTGGTCAGAGTAAGGTACTTCACACCAGGGTATGCCTTCAGCATGAGACTCGTCTCCAACTTCTTCTTTAACAGATTGGAAACTTGCTTCTCCTCCATCAACATCTTCATAGACTTCTTCCGTTTTAGAGAAATTTTCCTCATGCTCATTTGCCTCTTCTAAACTGATTTCAGAATCAGCTTCCTCTTGCCATGAGCCTTCCTGGTCAGCTTCAGGATCATCACCTTCTGTCTCTTCTCCATGGCATTCATCTCCTTTATTGAAACTGATATTTGATTCAGTTTCTCCCTCATACTCTCCTTGGTAGCTGGTATCTCCATGTGAGTAATCAGGTGGCTCTGGTTCAGGATATGCTTCAGCAGGATCGTCTCCATACTCTGACATAGAGTAGTTATCATCAGAACATGACCCATCACAGCCATCCTCTTCATCGGACCAAGCTTGGTCGGCTTCATCAAGATCGGAGCCTTGGCTTGATTCATAAGAACTCTCTTCCTCAAAGTAATCTGCCATGGCGTCTCCCCTTATTGGTACGTTACAATAACAGAGAATAAGAGTATCAATTCGTGGCTTAACAAAAGAAAGAAGAAGAATAAGAAACAAAAAAAAGATGGAAACCTAGTATTTTTTTTTGAAAGTTTTGAAACAAATGGAAAATTAACTCCTATTTTTTTTTTTTTACTTTATCAAGCAAATCTCGAAATCTATAAAATAAAACAATGGAAATAAATATTTATTTTGGTTTTCAATTTAAAAGAAACAAAACAAGAAAAAAAAAAGATTTTATGCTTGATGCAAATAAACCGAAAAAGGAAACTGGAGCTAGACAACTTAATGCAAACAAGGGAAATTTTTTTTTGAGTTTTCTAAATGAATAAAACAAGATAATGAGGTATCCTTTTCGTGCCTATCTCTGGTTTTAAAACCAAGAACAAGCAATTCAAAATCGGACAGAAAATGCAACACTATGAATGTTTTTTTTTTAATTGATTTTAATTGGTGAACAAATGCAATAAGATATGATGCAAGGATAAGATATCACCAGATTCAGGAGCTTGAGCTCTGATACCAAAATGTTGTAGGCACAGGGGGGGTAACCCACGAATTGGTTGAATGGTGGAACCAAGGTTTAAACCTGAAAACAAAGAGAACCGATTTTTATGAGTTTAGAGTTTTTATGATGCAAACAGAAACAAATATGAAAACAAATGAGATGATGATGATAATGATAATAAAACAAGATAAATAAACAAAGGATAGAATGGAATCAAGCTGCTGGATGTGTATCACTCTCAGCTTGATTAAAGGATGAACTGAAGTGGATTTGCGGAGGAAGGTTTGATTGAATCTCTCAATCTGATGGAATGATGGATCGAAGTGATTGACTCTCTCAATCTGTGTACTGAGCTTGTTTGATTTGCACAAACAAACTAGACTCACGAAATCAATAAGACAACAAAGAATCTCTCTTTGAATCCTAAAGACCGATATTTTATACAAAGAACAACTTTGATAAAACTGAATTAACTTTTTATTAACTTGGTGATTAAGGGTTGAAATCCTCTTCTAAAGGCTGATACTCGCAACTGAACGGGCTGGGAAACCTCCAACTTATAAAATTCATAACTTCTTCCTCCGTGAATATTTTCTTGTAATTCCAAGTTCCAGTGATGAATGGTTGAGCTGGCCTTCTGTGAAAATTTGTTTCATGCCAAACTTCCTTATGGTTGTTAAGATGCACTTCTTTGAATGACCCTTGGTCGCGGGTAGCTCTATTGAGGCAGTTGTGGCAGTTGTTTCTTATCTGGCTGAGCTTCGGTTCAGGTACGGTTTCTGTGCCTGTAACATGCCTCTAAGTCAGAATCCGGGCTAGAAGCGACGCATGCGCCCGCCGCCCGATTGCCGACCCTCAGTAGGAGCTTCGGCTCCCAAAGGCACGTGTCGTTGGCTAAGTCCGTTCGGTGGAAGCGCCGTTCGGACCGCCTTGAATTATAATTACCACCAAGTGGCGGGTAGAATCCTTTGCAGACGACTTAAATACGCGACGGGGTATTGTAAGTGGCAGAGTGGCCTTGCTGCCACGATCCACTGAGATTCAGCCCTTTGTCGCTCAGATTCGACCCTCCCCCTTTCCAATCACATGTTCCTCCCCAAAACGTTAAAAAACAAAAAACCCAAAAAATTCAAGTATATAAGAAGATCCCGTCGGAGGTTCGAGATTTTTACTTGGTGAAATTCACTCTCAACCTAATATTTCAGATTGGCCGATGAAATGCAGCCCGCATGTGCACAAGTCTCGGCCAAAAGCATCCTGACGGGAGCATTAAAACCCAAAAGAGTTAATTCATCCCTTCAGTACGCTTTCCCATCAGTACGCTTGGTCTCGATCATACCAAGGAAAAATGTTAACACTTGGTTGGATGATGGAAAGTCGAGCCAGCATAAGTACTACTTGGACCAATCAGACTGACTTGGACAGTCCAGGCCATCAAAACTCGAGTTTATGTCCAGATCAGTACACGGATCAGTCCACGGGAAGGGCCAGCATGCTGATATGTGTACTGACATGGTGCATCAGTTGTCCAAAATCAGTACACGGACAGTCCACGGGAAGGGCCAGCATGCTGATATGTGTGGTCAGCATGCTGATATGAGTTCAGTACACGGATCAGTCCACGGGAAGGACCAGCGTGCTGATATGTGTACTGACATGGTGCATCAGTTGTCCAAAATCAGTACACGGACAGTCCACGGGAAGGGCCAGCATGCTGATATGTGTGGTCAGCATGCTGATATGAGTTCAGTACACGGATCAGTCCACGGGAAGGACCAGCGTGCTGATATGTGTACTGACATGGTGCATCAGTTGTCCAAAATCAGTACACGGACAGTCCACGGGAAGGGCCAGCATGCTGATATGTGTGGTCAGCATGCTGATATGAGTTTAGTACACGGATCAGTCCACGGGAAGGACCAGCGTGCTGATATGTGTACTGACATGGTGCATCAGTTGTCCAAAATCAGTACACGGACAGTCCACGGGAAGGGCCACCATGCTGATATGTGTGGTCAGCATGCTGATATGAGTTCAGTACACGGATCAGTCCACGGGAAGGACCAGCGTGCTGATATGTGTACTGACATGGTGCATCAGTTGTCCAAAATCAGTACACGGACAGTCCACGGTAAGGGCCAGCATGCTGATATGTTTGGTCAGCATGCTGATATGAGTTCAGTACACGGATCAGTCCACGGGAAGGACCAGCGTGCTGATATGTGTACTGACATGGTGCATCAGTTGTCCAAAATCAGTACACGGACAGTCCACGGGAAGGGCCAGCATGCTGATATGTGTGGTCAGCATGCTGATATGAGTTCAGTACACGGATCAGTCCACGGGAAGGACCAGCGTGCTGATATGTGTACTGACATGGTGCATCAGTTGTCCAAAATCAGTACACGGACAGTCCACGGGAAGGGCCAGCATGCTGATATGTGTGGTCAGCATGCTGATATGAGTTCTGTACACGGATCAGTCCACGGACAGTCTGTGTGTACTGAACAGACAGCCCACGTGGGCCAAAATCACCCGAACAGTCCACAGGAAGGGCCAGCATGCTGATATGTGTACTGACAGACGACCACGGACGTCCTGTGTGTACTGACGGACGTCCTGTGTGTACTGACGGACGTCCTGCGTGTGCTGACGGACACACGGACACACACGGACAGCCACGGACGTCCTGCGTGTGCTGACGGACGTCCTGCGTGTGCTGACGGACGTCCTGCGTGTGCTGACGGACGTCCTGTGTGTGCTGACGGACGTCCTGTGTGCACTGACGGACACACGGACACACACGGAGAGCCACGGACGTCCTGCGTGTGCTGACGGACGTCCTGCGTGTGCTGACGGACGTCCTGCGTGTGCTGACGGACGTCCTGTGTGTGCTGACGGACGTCCTGTGTGCACTGACGGACACACGGACACACACGGACAGCCACGGACGTCCTGCGTGTGCTGACGGACGTCCTGCGTGTGCTGACGGACGTCCTGTGTGTGCTGACGGACGTCCTGTGTGCACTGACGGACACACGGACACACACAGACAGCCACGGACGTCCTGCGTGTGCTGACGGACGTCCTGTGTGTGCTGACGGACGTCCTGTGTGCCCTGACGGACACACGGACACACACGGACAGCCACGGACGTCCTGCGTGTGCTGACGGACGTCCTGCGTGTGCTGACGGACGTCCTGTGTGTGC
>NW_026015032.1:47500-50000 GCF_020379485.1 Brassica napus
AGTTTTTCTAGTTTTGTCAAAACTATTGTTCTAAGTCTTTTGAGTGTGTGAGAAACAACTCTGGAGCAACTTGACTTATCAAAGCCTCCTTTCACAGAGCTTTGTGGCGTCCATCATCCCATCTCCATCCATTAATCGATCTTGAGAGTGATACACATCCAGCAAGACCGGTTCCATCTTCATTCATCTCCCATCCATTGATCCTTGTTGAGAGTGATACACATCCAGCAACAAAGATCCCATCTCCATCAATCTATCCATTTTCTATTTGTTTTTATTCATATTATCATTTTGATTCATATTCATATTTGTTTCTGTTTGCATTATAAAACTCTAAAAACTCATAAAAATCGGTTCTCATTGTTTTCAGGTTGTAGCTTGGATCCAACCTCTATCAATTCGTGGGTTACCTCCCCTGTGCCTACAACATTTTGGTATCAGAGCTTAAGCTCCTGACTCAGGTGATATCTATCCTTGCATCTCATACTTGCTTGCATTTGTTTTTCCATTCATAAACTGAAAATCCTTAAAAAAAACTGTTTCTTTTTGTTTCAAGTTTTGTTTCTGCATATTTTTCTGTTCTTGCTGTTCATCATTCCTATAAACCAGAAAAGAAAAAGAAAGAATAAGTTTTTAGGTAGTTTGATCCACGAAAATTCAAAAAAAAATTAGTCATAGTGTTTGCATTCATTAGTTTTCATAAAAGAAAACCCATAAAAAATCTGCATTTAAGTTGTTTCCATTTTTTTTCTTTTGCATTGCATAACAAGTTTAAAAATCATCCTAGTTATTTTATAGACCATTTTAGTTAAAGTATTTCCTATTTCGTGCATATTATATTGCTGCATTTAAAAAAAAAATCATTCATCATAAGTTTCAATCATTTGTTCCATATTGATAGGTTTATTGCATATCTTAAACTAAAAACTCAAAAAAAAAAAATATCATTGTTAGTTTGTTTCCATATTTTCTTCCCATTTATTGTTCATAAGCATCCCATACTGATTTATTTCGTGCTTGCATCAAGAAAATCAAAAGAAAAATCATTTTGCATAATTAATTTCATTTCGGTTCACATTGGCATATTTTTCGGTTTAGTTTTTATAGATTGCATTTTGTTTACTTATTTTGGTTCGACCAAAAACTTCCCATATCTTCACTTGCTCTTTGAGATTGTTTTCAGGAAGCTATGGCAGGAGAAACCCAGAGACAACTTCTCAAGGAAAACCAAACTCTTTTGGCAGATTTAAAGAAAGTAAAAGATCAGATTACTCGGTTGGAGAAAAGAGACAAGGCACAAGGCCAACGACCACAGCAAGGAGAAAGAAGATTTGGAGATGCACCAGAAGCTGTCTATGTCGAGCCCAAGCCACCAGATCCTTCATGGATCAGTCAAAAGCCAACTTCTCAAACCCATATTCAACATGTTGCTAATTCTCGGTTTGATCATAAATCTTTTGCTGATAAAATTGAACTCTTTACATTTTCAGGAGGAAGAAGCTACCTATTTTGGGAGAGGAACCTTGATGAATGGTTTCACTACAACAAAATTCTGAAAGAAGAGAGACTATCTTATGCCATTGATCAACTAAGAGGTAATGCCTTTAAATGGTGGGTACAGGAAGAAGATGATAGATGGTTTTACAAGGAGCCAGCTATCAAAACGTGGAGAGATCTTAAGGAAGTCATGAGGGATGAATTTGCACCAGAACTCACAAGTTCTAAAATTCAAAAGATATACCCAAGGAGGTATCTAACTCATGGTTCCAAAGAAAAACCAGAAACTGTTATTGTCCAAGTAGAGGCTAAGGTAAGTCCTATACTTGATAAATCAGTTAATGAATCATCTACCACTTGTATGAGTCACTTGTCTTTGTCAAAAGGTGATGTAACAGGAACTAAGGAGCATGAATTCAAAGGAGAGGAGCCACCAGGCGCCACACCTGTGATGGACCAGAAGATGGTTCAAGACACAATTCAGTCAATGTTGCTTAAAGAAGCAAAACCAGTAAATGAAGTATCATACCAAGGTAAGTGTCTAACACCACCTAGAGATACTAGTACTGACGTGTGTGTTCTTGATGTAGGGAGTAAAAATGAAAGCTATCTGCTTACTGAAGTTCCACAGAAGGAACCAGACCATAAGCTCAGTCATGAACCACCTCACAAGTGGAAACCAAAATCTAAACAATGGATTGTTCAAATTCCAAAACCTATGGTAAGATTCATTTTAGATCAGCATGTTTTTAATATTTCCATGATAGATATAATGCACTTGCTTTTTGTCCAGAGTGTTGAGACTATTTCAGGTTGCCAAGAAGAAAGCTTTAAAGAAATCCCACCGGATAATCTTATGTTGCTAGGAGAATCAACTCCAAGGAAGAACAGAAATGTCGCCACCAAAACTTTGAAGGACCATCCATTCCAGAAGAGATGTTATATAGTTTCGAGGTCGAAACATTGTCAAGAGGGAGGGGATGATGTGGTCATCAGATCAGCA
>NW_026015032.1:55000-75000 GCF_020379485.1 Brassica napus
ACGGGAAGGGCCAGCATGCTGATATGTGTGGTCAGCATGCTGATATGAGTTCAGTACACGGATCAGTCCACGGGAAGGACCAGCGTGCTGATATGTGTACTGACATGGTGCATCAGTTGTCCAAAATCAGTACACGGACAGTCCACGGGAAGGGCCAGCATGCTGATATGTGTGGTCAGCATGCTGATATGAGTTCAGTACACGGATCAGTCCACGGGAAGGACCAGCGTGCTGATATGTGTACTGACATGGTGCATCAGTTGTCCAAAATCAGTACACGGACAGTCCACGGGAAGGGCCAGCATGCTGATATGTGTGGTCAGCATGCTGATATGAGTTCAGTACACGGATCAGTCCACGGACAGTCTGTGTGTACTGAACAGACAGCCCACGTGGGCCAAAATCACCCGAACAGTCCACAGGAAGGGCCAGCATGCTGATATGTGTACTGACGGACGACCACGGACGTCCTGTGTGTACTGACGGACGTCCTGTGTGTACTGACGGACGTCCTGCGTGTGCTGACGGACACACGGACACACACGGACAGCCACGGACATCCTGCGTGTGCTGACGGACGTCCTGCGTGTGCTGATGGACGTCCTGTGTGTGCTGACGGACGTCCTGTGTGCACTGACGGACACACGGACACACACGGACAGCCACGGACGTCCTGCGTGTGCTGACGGACGTCCTGCGTGTGCTGACGGACGTTCTGCGTGTGCTGACGGACGTCCTGTGTGTCCTGACGGACATCCTGTGTGCACTGACGGACACACGGACACACACGGACAGCCACGGACGTCCTGCGTGTGCTGACGGACGTCCTGCGTGTGCTGACGGACGTCCTGCGTGTGCTGACGGACGTCCTGTGTGTGCTGACGGACGTCCTGTGTGCACTGACGGACACACGGACACACACGGACAGCCACGGACGTCCTGCGTGTGCTGACGGACGTCCTGCGTGTGCTGACGGACGTCCTGTGTGTGCTGACGGACGTCCTGTGTGCACTGACGGACACACGGACACACACGGACAGCCACGGACGTCCTGCGTGTGCTGACGGACGTCCTGTGTGTGCTGACGGACGTCCTGTGTGTGCTGACGGATGTCCTGTGTGCACTGACGGACACACGGACACACACGGACAGCCACGGACGTCCTGCGTGTGCTGACGGACGTCCTGTGTGTACTGAACAGACAGCCCACGTGGGCCAAAATCACCCGAACAGTCCACGGAGCGTGCTGATATGTGTACTGATGGACAGCCGGACGTCCTGTGTGTGCTGACGGACGGCCACGGACGTCCTGTGTGTGCTGACGGACACACACGGACGTCCGTGTGTGTAAGACCCGATCCTGGATTCCTCAATCCAACCAGACCGCGGCCTCACCAAACAATGCAACCAATTCCATCTTTCATATTCAAGTTCAAGTGTTAAATAATTCTAAGTCTTTTTCAGAGTTTTGAGGTTCTAACATTCACACTTAAACAATCAAGCATCAACTAATGAAAATAGATACTTCTTAGATATTAACCAAGGTTCATACATCATTCATCATCCTAAATAATAGAATACATACTAGAATCGCATAAGTTCACAAGTTGCACAATAGGCTACAATAATCACACAATTTTCAGAATCAACCCAATCACCACACATCTTCCCATGGCCGCGGTCCTCATGGTGCTTTTCCCTTACCACGGTCCATTTCTGGTCCTGGATCCAACACAAACAACCACACAATCACAAGGTTAGATTACAAAACAAGAATCAAATCACATTGCATGGTCGGATCCAATCTAGTCAAGAACAATCATCAAAAATGTCAAATCTGACCCCTTTAAAAAGAGATCCAAATACCAAATAAAATTCATGATAATTCATGATAATTCAGAAGAAAAATATTCCCATAAACAGATTCAAAAGAATCGGCTCAGATCATAGTGATCTCGGCCATGAACAGCCCACACAAGAACAAGGGACTTTCATGGGAATTTGATCAGGCCAAGGCCTTAGGATCAATGAATCCTTTCCTGTAACAACATAAAACATTCCATAGCACAACATATAAGAAGAAACAGAGTAGAAGAAGTCAGAGTAAGGAGTAGCCAATCGATCCAAACCGGCCAGGCTCACACGGCCATCATCCGCGGCCTTGTCCGGTTACTCTTGGCCACACCTCTCACCTTAGGAGTTCGGTCTCCAGGGGCGACTTCCTTCTCTTTCTCCTTTGCCTTCTCCTTGTCTTTCTGTCTCAAATCCATCCTCTTGATCACACGCCCAAACACACCAGGAACACTCAAGAACAATCTCTTGGATCAAATCGGCCGATCCAAAGTTTCTGTCTCTCTTTCTCTCTTGAATTTTCTCTGTGTTTCTCTCTGTGTGGAATGAGTAAAAACCGACCAGAATGATCAGAAATGAGAGAGAGAAGACGATTTAAACTGTCCCCAACCGCCTGGGCGAACAGTTACCAAAATCCCTTCCTTTCTTCCCAAAACCGTCCCATAACCGTCCCATAACCGCCCCTTGGCGGTTTCTCCCCTTTTCTTCCTTTGGCAAATCGATCACTGAGCCTCAGCTCACACTCTGGGAGCTTGCCCGCTCCCTATCCCAAGCCTAAGACCCATTTGGTCGAACCGTCCTGCACCCGGACCATCGGCTCGCCCAGTAACCGTCCCGGACTCGCCCACACTGATCCGAACCAGAACGCACCGTTCACTGGATTGAGCTGACCCCCAGCTGTTCCCAGCTGATTGAGCTAGCCCACCAGCTCCTGTGAGCTGAACAGATCATGGTGAACTGATTACCAGCTGAACCGAGCTGATTGAACTCAAACCAACACTCGTCCAGCTGCCTAAACACTCACCCAGCCCCTTTACCCTTATTTCCATCGTATCCTGGTTAAGTCTCAGCTGACTGATGCCCTTAACCTTCATTCAGGGCCATGATACGCTTGTCTCAAGGTCTAATGACCTGACTGGTGCGTCTCCCCGCACCATGGCCCGTCCGGCCGATCCTATCTAGGATCGGGGACATGACAAGTCTCCCCCACTAACTTGGGATTCGTCCTCGAATCCATGTTAAGTGTTTCATCAGGAAGAAATTGTCTGTACCACTCCGGATACATTGTTTTCATCTTTGCTTCTGTTTCCCAAGTGATGAGGTCTTTACCATTGTAATCCCACACCACTTTGATCATGGGAACTGTCTTCTTTCTCATAGCTTTCTCTGACCGATCCACAATCCGAACCGGCAAGGTTTCCAAAGTCAGGTCCTTACCAAGGTCAGCAGGAACCTCAGGCAAGACAATGTCTTGTTCAGACAAGCATTTCCGGAGTTGGGATACATGGAACACATTGTGGTATGCATCCATTGCCGATGGCAAGTCCAACTTGTATGCCACTGCACCCACTCTCTCTATGATCCTGAATGGACCCAAGTACCTAGGGTCCAGTTTCTTTCGTCCAGAAATCCTGGTCCTACCCTTAAAGGTAATCATCTTGAGATACACCAGGTCATTGACCTCAAACTCAAGATGTTTCCTACGCTTGTCCGCATAGCTCTTTTGGCGGTCCTGCGCCTCTTTCATCTTCTCTTTGACCATCCTGATCTTCTCAGTGGTCTGTTCTACAATCTCAGGTCCCAACATGCTACGCTCCCCCACTTGGGTCCAGCATAGGGGTGTCCTGCACGGCCTACCATACAAAGCCTCATATGGCGACATACCAATGCTTGTATGGAAGCTGTTATTATAAGCAAACTCCACTAAAGGTAAGTGTTTTTCCCAAGACTCTCCCCAGTCTAACACACATGCCCTTAGCATATCCTCTAAGGTTTGGATTGTCCTTTCAGACTGCCCATCCGTTTGAGGATGATAAGATGTGCTCATATTCACTCTGGTTCCCAAGGCCTTTTGGAAAGCCTGCCAGAAATAAGATGTAAATCTTGGATCCCTGTCCGAGACAATGCTTGCTGGAACACCATGCAACCTCACTATCTCGTCTAGGTACACTTGCACTATCCTGTCGACCCCATCCCCTTTCTTGATGGGTAGGAAATGAGCCGACTTGGTCAGCCGATCAACCACAACCCATACCGCATCTTTCTTATTCCTGGTCGTGGGAAATCCAGTCACAAAATCCATTGTGATGTGATCCCATTTCCATTCTGGTATGGGTAGGTTCTGAAGTAGACCACTGGGAACCTGATGTTCTGCCTTCACCAGTTGACAAGTGGGACACTTAGCCACCCACTCTGCAACATCAGATTTCATCCTCACCCAATGGTAGTACCTTTTCAGATCCCTATACATTTTGTTCAGTCCAGGATGAACTGAAAACTTGGACTTATGAGCCTGTCTCATAATCTCTTCTTTGAGTTCCTTATCATTAGGAACACTGACCCTACCATTGACCAAGATGGTACCATTGTCAGTTGTCTGGTACTCAGTCTTGTCATTGGCGGCTACCTTCTTTAGATTTTCATCCAGGCCCTGAGCTTGCCTGATCCTGGTCAGGAGATCGGCCTGGTTCACCGCCTCCAATCCCAGTGGCTCATCTGAACCAACCAAGGTATTGAGGTTCAAGGACCTGATCATCCCTTCCAGTTCATCCGCCTCCCTCTCAGATGACACTTCAGCCCTTCTGCGGCTCAAGGCATCAGCCACTAGGTTAGCTTTCCCAGGATGATAAGCTATGTCCAGATCATAATCTGCAACAAATTCCATCCATCTCCTCTGCCTTAAGTTTAACTCAGGCTGAGTGAATATGTACTTCAAACTCTTATGGTCTGTGAGTATTTGCACCCTGGCACCATAAAGATATGATCTCCATATCTTTAATGCAAATACTACTGCAGCCATCTCCAAATCATGGGTTGGATAGTTACCCTCATGCTTCCTTAACTGCCGGGAAGCATAGGCTATCACCTTCCCATGTTGTGTCAAAACACAACCAAGACCAGTTATGGATGCATCCGTATACACCACATAAGGCTGATCAGCCTCAGGCAACACCAGGACAGGTGCATTAGTCAACATGTTCTTGAGTGCTGCAAAACTTTTCGCACACTCCTCAGACCATGTGAACCTCACGTCCTTGCCTGTCAGCTTAGTCATAGGTTGAGCTATGCTCGAGAACCCCTTGACATATTTCCGGTAATAACCAGCCAACCCTAAGAAGCTCCTCACTTCCGTAGCATTCTTTGGCTGTGGCCATTCCTGGATACATTTGATCTTATCTTGATCCACTGAGACTCCTTTATCAGACACCACATGCCCAAGGAATCCAATGCTCTTCTGCCAGAAGCTACACTTGCTTAGCTTAGCAAAGAGCTTCTGTTCTCTCAGGCGGCCCAACACCGCCCTAAGGTGTCTTTCATGGTCCTCCTTTGTCTTGGAATACACGAGTATATCATCAATGAAGATGATCACAAACTCGTCCAAGTATTCCCTGAAGATGCCGTTCATCATCTTCATGAATGCAGCAGGTGCATTGGTCAGTCCGAACGGCATGACCACAAACTCATAGTGACCATACCTAGTTCGGAATGCTGTCTTCCTCACATCACCTGGTGCAATGGGGATCTGATGATACCCAGAGGCCAAGTCAATCTTGGAGAACCACTTGGCTCCACGGAGTTGGTCCAACAACTCATCAATCCTGGGTAAAGGGTACTTGTTCTTCACAGTCACCCTGTTCAAACCCCTATAATCAATGCACAACCTAAAGCTACCATCCTTTTTCTTAACGAATAGGACTGGTGCTCCCCAAGGTGATACACTAGGGCGTATGAACCCCTTCTCAAGCAACTCCTCAAGTTGCTTCTTCAGCTCTGCCATCTCAGCTGGTGCCATTCTATATGGACTTTTTGATAACGGGGCCGTTCCAGGTTCCAATTCAATGATGAATGGGTCAGCCCTATCAGGGGGAATGCCCTGTAGTGCCCCAAACACATCCTGAAATTCTCGAACCAACGGTATACCCTCTGGGTCACAGGCCCCTACAACCTCATCAGTGTAAATGGTAGCCAAAAAGGCCTCACAACCATTTCCAAGCATCCGTTCTACTTGGACTGCTGAAACCACCAAACTACAAGAGGTTGGCTTGATTCCTTGGTACTTGATCGGGGGTCCAAACTCATTCTCAAGTTGCACCCTTCCCCGGTGACAATCTAGAGTTGCCCGATACTTTCCCAACCAGTCCATGCCCAAGATCACTTCATGATGCTTGAGGGGGACAACAATCAGATCTATAGGCATCGGCCTATCCAAGATCACCACAGGGATGTCCTTAACCAGACCGAGTGAGTTCATAACTTGCCCTCCGGCCGCACTCACTCGTTCAGGACCATCCCATGTTCCATACTGGAACAAACCTTTTCCTATCATACTTGGACTCACAAAACTATGTGTAGCTCCAGTATCAAATAGTGTGTGTGTTTCCACACCACCAATACTTAAGGTCCCTACACAAGACCCATCAAAGTATATCTATCCATCCTAGATTCCATACCATGCAATTCTACTGGAATTGTAAAAGTAGTAGTCTAGAGTGTTACCATTGATCGCTTGGAAAGGCCGAGCCCCATCCACATCCTTGGATAGCTCATACACACGAGGTGTGGAGGTCTGGCCTCGTCCCTGAACTGGCCTGCTAGCCTCCCCACGTCCCTTACTTTGGTTGCCTTGCAACTTAGGGCAGTCCCTGCGGTAGTGGCCCTTCTGGCCGCAGTGGTGACAGGTCCTGGACTCACCCAACGGACTTGGACAATCCTTGGCTGAGTGATCCATCTTACCACATCGAGTGCAGGCACCCATGGCCTTCCAGCACTCTCCACCGTGGTATCGTCCACACTTAGGGCACTCTGACCTACCACTTGAGGTTTTACCCTCCTCGGTCGAGTCCCTCTTCCTCTTCTTGTCACCACTCTGACCCGAGGATACCACCACACTCTTCAGCTTCTGCTTACCCTCCTCGGTGAGGTTGGTCTCCAGCAAGGCCATCCTCTCAACCAACTCAGAAACCGTGTGGAACTTACAAACAGAACAGTAGGTTCGAAGTTCCACCCTTAGGCCTCGGATGAACCTTCGGACTTGAACCTTCTCATCCTCCAGTTCTCTTCCCACATACCTTCTGAGTCGGTTGAACTCTTCTTCATACTCACGAACAGTCCTCCGTCCCTGAGTCAAGTCCAGGAACTTGGACTCCAAACGATCCCACGCCTCAGCAGGAAAGTACTTATGGTTGAACTCAACCTCAAAGTCAGCAAAATGCTCAATGGTGCCATTGGTACGCTTGTCCAAAGCTAACCACCAGTTATGTGCATCTCCCTCCAGGAAGTGTACTGCTATGTCCTTCTGGTAGTCCTCAGGACAACGCGTGGACTTGAAGTTCCGAACCAACCGGGTTCTCCACTCGTCCGCCTCCATAGGATCAACACTTCCAGCAAAGTGTTTGGTTCCCAACTTGGAGATATGCTCCAGCACCTTCAGGTAGTCCATACCATGCACTGGCCTGACCGGTGGGTCTATCTCAATCACCTCGGCCACACGGCCAGCACCAACATCAGTCACTCCAGCAGCAACCCGAACCGGGGGATTAGCCTGTCCTACGGACGAGTTCACCAATGGTGTGAACGCCTGTGTCAAGGAGGCTATCTGAGCTCCCATGACCTGCATAGCTTCCACCAAGCCCCTTATGGTCGGCTCAATGACCTCCTCAGCACCAGTGACCCGAACATTGTTTGCATCAACATTCTGGCCACTCCCAGCACCAACGTTGGATGACCCAGTATCTTCTCCATGGACTTGCTCTTGTTGCTCGTCCACATTAGTTTCATTAACCTCAGTAGGAAGAGTTGGACCCACTGGGAGTCCGGTGGCATTATCCACCTGCTCCACCAGAGCCGGTAGCACTGTGGTTGGAATGGTTCCAGCTGGTAACACTCCGGTCTGTTCAGCACCATCCTGCCCCACTGCTCCAGACGCCCCAGTCGCCTCCTTTCCTTTCCGAGATTTATACCTTCTTGTTCCCTTAGGAGTTACAAACACAAACAAAAGGTTAGTCCACAACTGAACACACAAACCTCAATCACTCCTAAGTTAATCAGTAGAAAAGATTACTTAGAACCCAACTATCTCACCATGAGTCCAAACGGCCAAGTGTGTGGTGAACCAATAACCCAACAAATCCTAGAATCAAGAATGCTCTGATACCAACTTGTAAGACCCGATCCTGGATTCCTCAATCCAACCAGACCGCGGCCTCACCAAACAATGCAACCAATTCCATCTTTCATATTCAAGTTCAAGTGTTAAATAATTCTAAGTCTTTTTCAGAGTTTTGAGGTTCCAACATTCACACTTAAACAATCAAGCATCAACTAATGAAAATAGATACTTCATAGATATTAACCAAGGTTCATACATCATTCATCATCCTAAATAATAGAATACATACTAGAATCGCATAAGTTCACAAGTTGCACAATAGGCTACAATAATCACACAATTTTCAGAATCAACCCAATCACCACACATCTTCCCATGGCCGCGGTCCTCATGGTGCTTTTCCCTTACCACGGTCCATTTCTGGTCCTGGATCCAACACAAACAACCACACAATCACAAGGTTAGATTACAAAACAAGAATCAAATCACATTGCATGGTCGGATCCAATCTAGTCAAGAACAATCATCAAAAATGTCAAATCTGACCCCTTTAAAAAGAGATCCAAATACCAAATAAAATTCATGATAATTCATGATAATTCAGAAGAAAAATATTCCCATAAACAGATTCAAAAGAATCGGCTCAGATCATAGTGATCTCGGCCATGAACAGCCCACACAAGAACAAGGGACTTTCATGGGAATTTGATCAGGCCAAGGCCTTAGGATCAATGAATCCTTTCCTGTAACAACATAAAACATTCCATAGCACAACATATAAGAAGAAACAGAGTAGAAGAAGTCAGAGTAAGGAGTAGCCAATCGATCCAAACCGGCCAGGCTCACACGGCCATCATCCGCGGCCTTGTCCGGTTACTCTTGGCCACACCTCTCACCTTAGGAGTTCGGTCTCCAGGGGCGACTTCCTTCTCTTTCTCCTTTGCCTTCTCCTTGTCTTTCTGTCTCAAATCCATCCTCTTGATCACACGCCCAAACACACCAGGAACACTCAAGAACAATCTCTTGGATCAAATCGGCCGATCCAAAGTTTCTGTCTCTCTTTCTCTCTTGAATTTTCTCTGTGTTTCTCTCTGTGTGGAATGAGTAAAAACCGACCAGAATGATCAGAAATGAGAGAGAGAAGACGATTTAAACTGTCCCCAACCGCCTGGGCGAACAGTTACCAAAATCCCTTCCTTTCTTCCCAAAACCGTCCCATAACCGTCCCATAACCGCCCCTTGGCGGTTTCTCCCCTTTTCTTCCTTTGGCAAATCGATCACTGAGCCTCAGCTCACACTCTGGGAGCTTGCCCGCTCCCTATCCCAAGCCTAAGACCCATTTGGTTGAACCGTCCTGCACCCGGACCATCGGCTCGCCCAGTAACCGTCCCGGACTCGCCCACACTGATCCGAACCAGAACGCACCGTTCACTGGATTGAGCTGACCCCCAACTGTTCCCAGCTGATTGAGCTAGCCCACCAGCTCCTGTGAGCTGAACAGATCATGGTGAACTGATTACCAGCTGAACCGAGCTGATTGAACTCAAACCAACACTCGTCCAGCTGCCTAAACACTCACCCAGCCCCTTTACCCTTATTTCCATCGTATCCTGGTTAAGTCTCAGCTGACTGATGCCCTTAACCTTCATTCAGGGCCATGATACGCTTGTCTCAAGGTCTAATGACCTGACTGGTGCGTCTCCCCGCACCATGGCCCGTCCGGCCGATCCTATCTAGGATCGGGGACATGACAGTGTGTGTACTGAACAGACAGCCCACGTGGGCCAAAATCACCCACGGGCAGCCAAAATCACCCGAGAAGCCAAAAATGCAAAAATTAATATTTTTGAAGAAAGTTTTCTGAAAGGAAACATCAAAAATATGTCAACAAAGAGTTTAGGATGTCAAGTGTTGATCAAAAGTTGCTGTAGACATCCGTTTAGACCACAAAACTCCGACCTTTGTAGCATGCAAAAGACATGGTTAGAAGCAAAAGAAATTTATGAAAATTTACCAGAAAATAGCTTTAACCATCCTTATGAAGCATGCAAAAAATCAGATTCAAATTCGAAGTATTTTGTTTTTTACATTAAAAATACTCCCCGGAACACAACCAATGTCTACTGGTGACAGACTGAAAAAAAGCGTTTTGTATATATAAGGGGTAGGCACTCTCTTGAGCCTCCTACCCCCCAGTACCCAAACGGTTCGGGTACGTAGTGTTGGACTGTTCGGTCCAACACTATCGAGGGCTGGGTTGAGGTCGATGGCCGGATTGTCCCCGGTGAATTTTCCGGGAACTTTTCCGGCGAATTTTCCGGTGGACCGTTTTGCCCCTAACTTCAAATTTTCGCGCTTGCATGGTCTTGGCCTGGTTTCATCCGTCTTCCAGTTGCTTTTTTGATTACATCTCAAGAGTGGTTGGAAAGATTGATGTTAGCGGGGCAAATGAACATTCGGCGTATGAGTGGTGATTGGATAGCTAGTGTTTGTAGGCTCTGTGCTCGCGCACCCAACTACAGACCAACTATCCTCCTCAGTTTCTTCACTAGCATAGTTTTATGCTTGTTGAACTGATCCGGGGCCTGTGTAGCGTACCTATCTGGAAGGAATTGTTAAGCTTTGCTTAAAATGTTGTTTGCGGCATCTCCTTCGGTGGGGAAGTCGTGAACACATAAGCCGGCACTTGTGATCCTTGCGTCTTTGCATAGTTTATGCATTGTTCGCAAAGGTGAATAAGCTGTTTGCTGAGATCTCGGTTGCGGAAATATTATGGCGGTGACCCGAAGAAATTCTGTCCCGCTAAGCACGTTTGTCTCCGGACAAAAGATGACGGTCAAGTCTGCGTCTGTTCCCACTTTCCATGTGTTTGCGGGAATATGACGTGGTCTTGTCCTGATTTATGAATGCTACCTGGTTGATCCTGCCAGTAGTCATATGCTTGTCTCAAAGATTAAGCCATGCATGTGTAAGTATGAACGAATTCAGACTGTGAAACTGCGAATGGCTCATTAAATCAGTTATAGTTTGTTTGATGGTAACTACTACTCGGATAACCGTAGTAATTCTAGAGCTAATACGTGCAACAAACCCCGACTTCTGGAAGGGATGCATTTATTAGATAAAAGGTCGACGCGGGCTCTGTGTAGCATCCCCGTTCCGCAGTCTGAACTGGATCAGTCCAAGGTCGGACTGATCAGACGGGACAGACATGTTGGACATGTCATCGGGATAGTACTAGTCAGGTTAAGACGATACTGTCTGTCCGAACATAGCAGTTGAGCTTGTCGGACTAAGCTGGACGGATTCAGACAAGGCAGCTGGACTTGTCTTCCGAGATCAGTTAGTCTATGTAAGGACTGACTGGATATACGTTCTGTTGGGGAACATGTACTGAGCTGAACGTGTACTGGAAAGCTAAGGAAACTGTTGGGAACGGTTATCCGAGGCGGTTACCGAGTGGTTACTGGAGCGGTTAGTAAGCAGTTAGCGAAGCGGTTACAAGGCGGTTACCGGAACGGTTACTAAGCAGTTTCGGAACAGTTTACCTGGCCGGTTACAGGAGCAGTTCCTATACGCCTAACCGACTGGGACGGTTGAGACATAAACCGCTAAGGCGGTTATAGAGCAGTTGGAACTGCAGGGAGTTATGGAGAAACCGACAAGGCAGTTGGCCGAGGGAGAAAACCGTCCAGGACGGTTACGGACTGAAGGGGCACGGGAGCGGTTGTGGACTGACGGTTTTGGAGTGGAAACCGTCCAACCACTGATTTAATCTGATTTTCGGGAATCAGAAAGGGCACATCTTTTCTGGACACGGTTCCAAGAGAGAATATACAGAGAAAAATAGAGAGAAGCACCGAGAGGGATGAAGTGCGCGGAGAAGGGCCGATCGGGTCCTAATCTGACTGTCCGGCTATAGAGCGATGGTGCGTGCGGCGTAGTCTGAGTCGTTGAAGGCAAGCCGCGTACTGAATGATGGAACGGGCCGGGTTACTGAGGTATACGGCGGATACTGACCGTGGGACCGTGTGCAAGCCACAGAATAGAGTCTGTCGGCTTAGTCTGTGCAGATCGGCGCCGTGTACTGGTGGTTCGTGTTCAATCGGCAGATCGTCTGGATACTGAGCGATGAATGGATTTTGATCGAGATATGCGGGTCTGAGTTTGATCACGGGACAGTGGGACCAAGTCTGGGCGTAAACCGTACCAGTTCTAGTACGGACTGGGTAGAATGGGATATGTAGCGATCTAGTCGCGGACGTACAGGAGCGAGTGAAGTGGAACAAAGGACTGGAGGAACGATGTGGTAACGTACTGATGAGGATCGTCTGGCATGGGGCACGAGTTTGCTGATGCGTATGGTTACTGACTAGATAAAGGCCGGTAAGGCCGAGTTTGGACGGACTGATCTAGGCTTGATCAGTGACTGGTTCTGGAACACTAGCAAGACTGGCGTACTATCTGTACTGGATGGCTGGTCGGAGACCAAGCCGTTTCTTCTGTTTACTTGTCACGTGGGGATGGTTGGCTGAGTGACTAAGGAACAAGGGGATTCGGTTAAATATCTGATCGAGCTGGCTGGATAAGAAGGATGGGAAGCGTGAAGATAGCAAGGCAGGAGTGTATGGATGGTCAAGTAGACAACCAAGGAAGTAAGGTACATGTTTATAATACTGTCAGTCTTAGTGAATTGCTAGGATGCCGGATAGATTTAGCGAACACTGTGAACTGAACTGAACCTCATAGAGGAAAATTAGATAAAAATCCTAAGTGTTGGGAGAAATCGGGCCTCGACCTTATTTGGTCGAGGGAAGCGAACTGGGGTCGTACTGGCGGTAAGGAAAACTGGGTCAGGGCCTTTCAAGTGGTATCAGAGCGATTACGGTTCTAGGACAGATTTTGAAGGATGATACAAGATTTGTCTAGACCGAACAGACGCGGAAAATGCTAAGGGCGAGTATTGGAGAACTGATGAGAGACTTGATCTTGGGAGTGATCAAGTCGGACTTACACTTTGTATGGGCAAATGTAAGTTAGAAGTCTAACTGGAAAGAAGCTGGAGCTAAGATCATTGGTGAATGATCATATTGCTGGAATGAAGTCTGAGTTAAGATCTTTTGGAGACTGATTCGATTGCTTAAGGTGTTCTGGATAACTCAAGGGAGTTATCCAATAAATTTTTTCTAAGTATTGGAAACAACCGAGAGGTTTATTTAAGTCAATGGATCCGAATTCTGAAGTGAAGAAACGGGAAAGATTGACGATGTGTATTCTGAAGCTTAAGGAAGCTGACTGGAGTTAGGATTGAATCAAGTGGCTCGAGGAAGACAAGGAGTTAATGAGTTTAACTCAGTATGGACATGATGTCCATAACTGAATCTGGAAAGAAGACTTCAGCGGAAAGGTTCAAGGCAGAATAGCCAAGTGGATGAGCTGAAGGTTGTGAACGGAAACAAAGTTGGACGGGTGGTCCGAGGATTGAGATGGAATCTCAATGAACTGGCTAAGCGATAGATGGATTGCTAAGAGATAACCTGAAAGAGTCAGAGAATCGGAAAACTGAATTGGACAATTCGTCCATGGAAGAGCCTAAGGACAAATGGCTGAGGCACTGATGCTGGAATGTGAGGTACGGAAACTTATATTCGAATGGAACATATGTTGAGAATGCTTAGACGGATCCTAAGATTTTCAAGGTAAAGGACAAGCTGGTATGGGAAAATCAAACTGGAAGTTTCATAAAAAGATTTTTGGAAAATCTGAGTAAGACTTACACTTAGAAAGTGGTGAGTGTACGCAAGTATGGATATAAGAACTGGACAAGGGAATTGTTAAGGTTGACTAAGCTTGAATTTCCTAGTAGGATTGTGCGGTCCGAGAGTTGAGATCATCGGAACAAGAGATTGGAAGTCAGGTGTACTCGCCAAAGACTTGTTAAGTGATCAAGAAACTACTCGGAGGTACAAGATGCTATAGATGATGAGTTGTGGTCAGAGTTTCAAAAAGTAGTAAATGATCGGTTCTTACCAGGAGCGTCTAGATCAGGCAATGTACTTAGGGGCTGTGATGCTTGCTAAGGCTTGCTGGATTTTTGATGATGGCTCGAAGATTTAGGACGATCATCTGAGTTTAGATTATTGATTCCTTTCATGCGAGAGTCTAGATCAGTCTAGGTTCTTATGGCTGAGATGCTCATTTAGACTTAGCTGGATTGCTGGACGGCTGCTCGATGACTTGGAATGATAATGCCAGACCAGACTAAGTTTCTGTTTAACTAGACAAGTGGGAATGCTGAAACATTAGTGTTAGTGTTGATGATATGTCCTTAGGAACCGAGTGGGTTTGCTAAGGCATAACTGTACTGATACTGTCGGTTCTGGCGTCTATGGAAACCGAGAGTTTCCAAGGCGTGACTGTCTGTCATCGTGTGTTCTGTCTTGACGTCTGTGAGAACCAAAGGGTTACCAAGACGTAACTGTTATCGCATCGGTGGGAACCATATTAGCTCGCCATCGCGTGTCTGTATTATAGTCTGCGGAAACCCAATCTGATGTCTGTGGGAGATGTACCTTCCAAGACATAACTGTACTGTCACTGGAACTCAAGGAGTTCACTACTGTGGGTTTTCGATCGCGATGAAAGCATGGATGGGAACTAGTGAGAGATTGCCATCACATGTCTGTAGGACGTCTGTCTGTTTAGTATAATGAACTGATGTTATTGAGAACTGTTGAGTTTTCTAAGACATAACTGTGACTGAGTCAATGGGAACTAGATGAGTTTACATTTTCGAAATGTGAACCGGGAAGGACTGAGAGTCCGAAAGGAAAAACTGTGCAAAGGATCAAGTGTAGGGTCCGGTAAGAAATGTCTGTAAGGATCAAAAATGATCCGGAGGTGTCAATAAAAATCAGTTGTTGTAAAAGATGGGGAAATCGTGTGTGTATTTCATTAATCAAAGTGTTCCCTTATATAGGGGATTACAAGATATGGATAAAAGGAAATAGTACAAATCCTTATCCTAAAGTAAAAAGGAAAACCTCTTATAGATAAACATGAAGAGAAAAGGAAACTTCCTAAATCTAAGGTCGGTCCAATGCTTTGGCCGACTCTCTCTCCTTGTGCGGACACGGTCTTGGACTTGGGCCTGGACGCGGTCCGTTCTTCCTTTACATGGTTACTAGCAATCCAGATGTGTTTTATAACACTCCCCCTTGGATGCTATAACCATATGGGCTCGTACCATGCACGATGTTGCCTCGTTAAAACCTCTCTAGGAAAACCAAAAACCCAAGGTGGGAAAAATGGAAACCATAGACAGGAAAAAGAGTACAACGCATGATACTCCCCCTGATGAAGGCATCACTGAAGATCCTTCAGCCGGCGCATCCCTATCTGATGAACCAGCTTCCTGAACGTTGAGGTAGGCAGAGACTTGGTGAAGAGGTCGGCTGAATTGTCGCTTGATCGAACTTGAACTACTTGAACCTCCTTTGCCTTCTGCAAGTCGTGGGTGAAGAAGAACTTGGGCAGGATGTGCTTGGTCCTGTCTCCCTCGATGTATCCTTCCTTGAGCTGAGCAATGCACGCTGCATTGTCTTCGTAGATGATCATTGGCTCCTCCTTCTCTTGTCCCACGGCCAGACCACTCTCTTTTAAGACATGGCCGGTCATGTTCCTCAACCAGACAAGCTCCCGGCTTGCCTCATACATGGCTATGATCTCGGCATGATTGGATGATGTGGCCACTAAGGTTTGCTTAGTAGAACGCCAGCATATTGCGGCTCCACTATGTATGAATACATATCCCGTTTGAGATCTAGCCTGGTGTGGGTCAGATAAGTACCCAGCATCTGCATATCCGACCATGTTCTCTCCTGGTCGGTTAGTGTAGAACAAACCGAGATCCTTTGTTCCTTGCAGATATCTGAACCAAACCTTGATAGTAAGCTCACGGCAAAGCTTATGTCCGGTCTAGTATGACTAGCCAAGTACATTAAGGCCCCAATGGCACTTAGGTAAGGCACTTCCGGTCCGAGTGTTTCCTCGTCCGGCTTCTTAGGTCCGTATGGATCCTTCTCAAGGTCTAAGGACCTCACGACCATTGGACTCGACAAGGGGTGAGCCTGGTCCATATTGAATTGCTTGAGTATCTTTTCCGTATATGTTTCTTGGTGCACAAGGATGCCATTCTCTTTATACTCAAACTGTAATCCCAAACAAAACTTAGTCTTCCCTAAGTCTTTCATTTCGAATTCTTTCTTTAGACATTCAACGGTTTGGGAAATCTCTCCAGAGGTTCCTATAATATTCAGGTCGTCCACATAGACAGACATGATCACGTAGCCCTTGCTGTCAAACTTCTTTATGAATATACATGGACTTATTGGATCATTCTTATAACCCTCTTTCACTAGGTACTCGGATAATCTATTGTACCACATTCGACCTGATTGCTTTAAACCATATAAAGCTTTGTTCAACCTTATGCAATGTTGTTCTCGAGAACCTTTCTTGTCTTTGAGCTCAATGCCCTCTGGAA
Organism: Brassica napus; assembly: GCF_020379485.1. Lineage (NCBI taxonomy): Eukaryota > Viridiplantae > Streptophyta > Magnoliopsida > Brassicales > Brassicaceae > Brassica > Brassica napus. The sequence continues at coordinate 71,725 of NW_026015032.1, forward strand.
CTTTCATATGTATCTCATTATCCAGTGGTCCGTATAGGTATGCAGTTACTACATCCATTAGGCGTAAGTCAATGTTTTCTTTCACTGCCAGACTGATTAGATACCTCAGTGTAGTTGCATCCACCACAGGGGAGTAAGTCTCCTCATAATCTATTCCAGGTCTTTGGGAGAATCCTTGTGCTACAAGCCGTGCTTTGTATCTCACTACTTCTCCTTTCTCGTTTCTCTTCCTTACAAAGACCCATTTGTATCCCACTGGTTTGACATCTCTTGGTGTCAATGTTATAGGGCCAAAAACGCCTCTCTTTCTCAATGATTCTAACTCCACGTTAATAGCTTCTTTCCACTTGATCCAATCTGATCTTAGCATGCATTCTTGTATGGACGTGGGTTCTAGATCCTCATCTTTATCCATGATCTCAAGTGCTACCTTGTATGCAAATAAATCATCGACGTTGATATCTTTTCTGTTCCATTGTTTCCTGGACATTACATGGTCTATAGAGATCTCTTGGTTGTCCGGCTCTTGTGTCCCGTGAAGCCCAGCGTCCCGGACCTCACTTTGAGGAACGGCCGGATCATCGGGTGTGGCCGGTACGCATGGCTCGACCGTCTTGGTCGGCTCGACCGGTCCATCTATGTCCTGGACGGTTTCCTTGATGCTCTCGGATCCAGCACCTCTCTTGGACTTCCGAGGCTGTTTGTCTTTGGAACCAATTGGTCTACCACGTTTTAAACGTTGCTTAGACTCTGTAGCAACTTGACATTGTCCATCTTGGACGTTCAATCTTATGGGTGCATTACAAGCCGGGTTGTGTGATATTGTCATTCTATTTGGGTCAGCAAATGTATCTGGCAACTTGTTAGCTAGCTCTTGTAGATGTATAATCTTTTGGACTTCTAGATCACAATCTCTAGTCCGAGGATCTTGCCAAGATGTTGATGGTCTAAACCATTCTAAATCTTTTGAAATCAACCGGCTGTTATCTCCCCCTAAGGACGGATATGTGGACTCATCAAACTGTGAGTCTTCGTATCTGGCCTTAAACAAATCACCGGTTGTTGGCTCAAGATACTTTATAATGCTTGGGGAATCATATCCTACGTATATTCCCATCCTCCTCTGTGGTCCCATCTTAGTTCTCTGTGGTGGAGCAATTGGAATGTAGACGGCACATCCGAATGTCTTGATGTGGGACACGTCTGGCTCATGACCCGTAAGTAGTTGGGATGGTGAATATCTATGCTCACTAGATGGCCTGATGCGAATCAGTTCAGATGCATGTAAAACCGCATGTCCCCATGCTGATACCGGAAGTTGAGACTTCATAAGCAGTGGCCGGGCTATCAGCTGGATACGTTTAATGAATGATTCGGCCAAGCCGTTCTGTGTATGGACATGTGCCTTATCTTTCTTCTTTTCATAATCCCTAGGGTTTCCATTCTTTGAATTCTTATCAACCTTCTGTTAAGGTTTTCAAGGCCTTAAGTATTTTGTGTTCTTAGTTAGATTATTTCAAGAAGAACAATCTAACATTCCTAAACTTCAAAAGTAGGCAAGAAATCAAACAAGCAATATCAATCTTAAAATCGATTTCTAACTTTAGGGTTTAGGGTTTCGATTCCTTCATTAGGGTTTGTCAGATTTCAGATTCAATCAATCAACATACAATTAGGTTCTAGTTTGGAATCGTTTAGCTTTCTAGTTTTAAGACTTTGTCGATTTTAATCTTGTAGTTGCTTTTAGGGTTTCATCAAGAATAAGATTTCCATAATGATGGATTAGGGTTTCGATCTTATTCTATGTTCTCAGATTATGTTCATACCTTAGTTTCGTAGGTGTATAGAACCGGACCTCCTAAGAATGGATGAAACTTCGAGCTGAGGAGAAAGAACGCTTGCTGCCTCCTATCGGGTCGCGGATGTAGTCGGACGCGAGCTGGGAATGGACGCGAGCTGCGAGCTGTTTGCTGGACGGATGCGTTCTTCTTGTGTGCGAGCTGAGGACGCGATCAGGAAGCTGAGGACGTTCGGTCTTGAGGATGTCAAGCTTTTGGAACAATAGAGAACGTCTGGGGTTTAGCTTTGAGTCGCCGGTTTTAGGCTTTTAGGTATCGATTTTAGGTCTCAGGGAATTAGAGGCTATCGTGCTGATAACGTGTTGTAAAAGATGGGGAAATCGTGTGTGTATTTCATTAATCAAAGTGTTCCCTTATATAGGGGATTACAAGATATGGATAAAAGGAAATAGTACAAATCCTTATCCTAAAGTAAAAAGGAAAACCTCTTATAGATAAACATGAAGAGAAAAGGAAACTTCCTAAATCTAAGGTCGGTCCAATGCTTTGGCCGACTCTCTCTCCTTGTGCGGACACGGTCTTGGACTTGGGCCTGGACGCGGTCCGTTCTTCCTTTACATGGTTACTAGCAATCCACATGTGTTTTATAACATCAGTAAAGATTTGAAAAGAACAGTTGTCGATCATAAGTGGTCAGGGACTGGTTAGAATCAGGGAGTGATCCGAGGAAACCACTGTTAGGACCAAGATAAGATTCATGCATTCTGAAAAGATTAAGTTCCTAGTATTCGGAGTTAGGCCATGCTAAGGAACACTGGAGTGCGAAAATCAAACAGTCAAGTCAGGATGGACAGAGACTCGTTTGGACTGAGTCCTAGAAGGACTAAGGTTAGGTTAGTGAATGACTGTGACTGGTTAAAGAAAACACTGGAAAACTTAGCTAAGGTAGTGAGTTTAAACTTCGAGAATTGAGGTAAACTAGTCAACACTGTTGGGAGTTATGTTCTCACCAAAGTGTGTGCCCAAACACCCAGAGATTTCTCGGAAGTTAGAACTACTATGCTTAGTGAGTTGGTACACTGAACATAGTCTGTTAATAAAAAAAAAATGGCAAAGAGACCGGATCGAATAATATATATCTGAGATCAAATCAAAATGTGATTGTGATCAGGAAGTCTGGAACACAGTAATGGTCGAGTGACCGAAAGTCTGAGAATACAGTTAAGGCATGAGTGTCATCTGTTGGGATTCATTCCAAGTGGGGGAGACTGATCTGATTGGGTAGAACAAAGTTCTATTAACTGCTGAATTCGAGGACGAATTCATTCCAAGTGGGGGAGACTTGTAGCATCCCCGTTCTGCAGTCTGAACTGGATCAGTCCAAGGTCGGACTGATCAGACGGGACAGACATGTTGGACATGTCATCGGGATAGTACTAGTCAGGTTAAGACGATACTGTCTGTCCGAACATAGCAG